>NW_026126341.1:0-103366 GCF_943737965.1 Phodopus roborovskii
TATGGCCAGACTCCAGTCATGAAGAATGTCATCATCATCCATTGAAACCATGAATCATAAACTGTGATGATATTGCACATTAATCGCCACAAGACGGGAGCTTTACAGGTCTCTTCATGGAATGGACAATTTTTGGTTTACATAATTACACACATATTTACATTATCTTGGGGATTAACACAGATTGTCAATTTAAATACATTATGTAATTAGATCATCTGTGGCACCAGATTCCAGGTGTCATGGACGATATAATCATTGTTTTATATAATTAAATAATCAAATAATGAGTTCATGTAACATCATCCACTTCCCTAAGGTGGCTCCAAACCAGGCTCATGAACGATGCTGTCTTGATTAATTTAAATATTTTAACTACATAATTGACATTAAGATGGTCTATAATAATTGCCTCCCACATCACGTCACCACAATCCACTGATCATGGATTATCTAAAGTCCTATTTTAATAATCAAATAACAACATAATCAGAGGATGAAATGGTCTGCCATACTCCACACAATTGAGTCTCAGTTGACTCCCACATGATTGTGGGAAACTCCCAGGTTCATCAGTTATTTAATCGCGAGCAGAGTAGTAACATGTTTAAATGCTGAACTGTCATTGTGTATGCAGCGTTTTTAGAAGATATCACATATTTAATGTTGGATGGCTGCCTCAAAAGAGATGGACTGAAATCCAATAATCCCTAAGTCTACTCTAACAAATGGATTATCACCTTCCTGAAGGAAGTCAACAATGGCAAACTCACCTTTTGATGAATAATTGTGAGTCTTATTTATCTTTTGTTCCATAGTTTGACTTCTTAGGAGAGAGAGTATTAATAAACAGAAGACTTTGTACTGTTTCTCCACAGAATACGTTCTCTGATGATTAGGTAATCTTGAATTTGGTAACCAGTAAAAGCTGTAGGCACACTTCCAGAGGTGTGGCTATGACTTGTTTAGGTGAATCAAATGCTGTCCTGAAAAGTTTTAGGAGATAGTTATCTTGGGAGACTGTAATGTCCCATGATAACACTTTCTCGAAGCTGCTCTCTGGTCCTTGGCCCATGATACCAGGATACAGAATGCAAGCAGGGTTGCCAGGCAACATTTATGAACCAACATTCTGTCACATTCTAGTGCCCCTCCCGCATGCTTAAAGGAGTATACCCACCGATGAACTAACCTTACAGCCTCACTGAGTTTCTCAGAAAAACAAAGCAGGGCTCTTTCTTTTGAGTTCTACATATTTACCCGTCTCTCAAGCTACAACTTGCCTATAGTGACATAAGCATGAAAACGAAAGCATCATTGTGCCATTCAAGTACAATGATGAGTATTTTAAACCTGTTTTCTATGCTTCAATGTTCTAATTTCTACAATGGAAACAATACAATTAATCTCCTCTACTATAATCCTTTTCCCTTTATTGAAAATAAAATTAACTCCTCTTCATTCTCTGACCTTTAGAGGAGCTTGATCTCATGGTTTCTCAGAGTTGTTTAGACTTTCATTAGGCTGATGATTAAGGATTTTGAGCATTGTCTTCTTTTTTTTTTCTTTCTTTTTTTTTCCCTCAATTCATTTTTTTTTTATAAATCCCTCTCCCCCCTTTTTTTATTTTTTTTTTTTTTTTTTTTTTTTTTTTTTTTTTTTTTTTTATCACCCCCCCCCCGAGAGTTCATTAGATGAGATTCCCTGATCAGGAGATTATTCAGTTATTCCATTTTTAAAATCGGTGGTCACTGTGTCCTTCATGGGTCAGTTCTATTGCAACCTCTCAGAAACTGATGATGCGAAACAGTACAGTTTTTTTTTTAAAATCGTGTAATCATTCGATTGTTAAAAATGTACTACTGCGTAATCAGTAATCACTGTATGAGGCAATGTCCCCCATTCTCTGGGCACTGCTTCTGGTACCGATCTCCTGCTCTGTCAATCCCACAGCATGACCATCATTACTTACACAATCAAGTAAGTTAATAATGGGATAGTCCTCCATACTTATCTTTCATAAGATGGAACCAAACTCCAGTGATTGTCAAGGAAGGAGTACTTTGATGATTAAATAGTGCTACGTGATTAAGTCCCATGGAGGAATGGCCCTACTCCAGTCAAGAAGAACAACATCTTCATCGATTCAAATAAGGAATATATAATGAAAAATGATTGAGAAATGTCATGGTGGTGCATACTTAAATCCCACATGGTTTAGTCAGACTGGTCTCTTCCTGGAATAATGATTTATTTATAAAATTAAATTGATAATTAATTAGCTGGCGTTTTATATTAACACTGACGAGATGGCACCAAAGTCTTAAAAATGTCGCTGATGTAATGACCTACTTACAGAGCTAAATGATGAAGTAATGAGATGATATTACATCGTCAACTCACAAAATCTGATTCCAAAAGGGAATTAGGGTCCATAACATTACCTGTTTTTCAAATACGTTAATTAAATGATGAATCATTATTTAATTTCCTAGTTTAACAGGTAAATAAGTAAGTGTACAATTACAAGATGCTATGTTCTGGCACGATGGATTCCCCTAAGGAGGCTTAAATCTTCACTGGTAACTGAATACATAAGGACAGATTTTCATAATTCAATGAATAAACATTAAAATAGTGGATGGTGTTTTATGTGCAAAACCTAAAGGATTGCTCAATACTGAAGAGTCATTGAGTTCTTAATCATAGATTTGAACAATAAAATGAATGAATGAAAAGATAAATTTCTCATAATTCACCCCTAGAGAGATAACAAAATGATATCAACATTGATTTAAATAAATAAATAATGAAAGAACCACAAGAGACAATTTAACACCACCAAGGGGGCTCCAAGTCTCCACTCTTCCTGGAGTAGAAAAAGACAGATTTGAATAATGAAATAATCAGATTGTTAGATCGTCTGTCACACTTGAGTCACACAAGGTGACACCTCACTTCAGGGTTCACAGTATATATAATGAAACAATTTAATAATTGCATCTTTACATATGTTAGGCGTTGGAATTTTTGTATCATCGATTCCTGGGCAGACTTGCCAGATATGAAAACGGATGCTATCATCATGGATTTTTTAATATCCCATCAGTTAATCGTCAGATAATCATACTTACTTGCATGGTGAAATCTGTAGGCCTGACATCCTCACCGGTGCCTGAATCTCTCTTGTGTTGCGGCAGGACCTGAGGTAATTGGCCCATTCCTGGCATACCAGTAGTAGCCAAAATGTTGATATCAGCTGAAAAGGTGGATGCAGCAGGGGCATCAACATCATAGCTGAGAGAGAGATGTTCTTCCGTGTTCTGAGTTGTCATCCTTTTGCCAGGTCTCGGTAATGGTGCCGACCTCCTAGTGCCGCTACATCTTCTAGACATAGACCACAACCGATGTGAAGATGTGGAGGAAGAGCAAATAGTCAACACCCAGACCACCGTGCAGGCCTTGGTAAAGTTCTTGTACTTCTCGGAGGGCACCATGCAATCTTCTGGACTCTATTCTCCAGCATTCCTAGTGGTCTGGAAGATGCATAGATCATTCAGAAAATGCTCTGCCGATGTCTACAACTTTCCTAATCTTGTCACTGACAGATATCTGCAACCTAATCATAATCGGTGTAGGCATTGTCTGTCGTTTAAGTAATTTAAAGAATTAAATAAGTCAGTGATAGCTAACTGTCCCAATGAAGAGGTGATGTAGCATTTAATTGGCTGGGAAGTATGGCCAGACTCCAGTCATGAAGAATGTCATCATCATCCATTGAGACCATGAATCATAAAATGTGATGATATTGCACATTAACGCCACAAGAGGGAGCTTGACGGGTCTCTTCATGGAGTGGACAATTTTTGGTTTACATAATTACACATAGATTTGCATTATCGTGGGGATTAACACAGATTGTCAATTTAAATACATTGATTATGTAATCAGATGATCTGTGGCACCAGATTCCAGGTGTCATGGACGATATAATCATTGCTTTATATAATTAAATAATCAAATAATGAGTTCATGTAACATCATCCACTTCCCTAAGGTGGCTCCAAACCAGGCTCATGAACGATGCTGTCGTGATTAATTTAAATATTTTAACTACATAATTGATATTAAGATGGTCTATAATACTTGCCTCCCACATCGCCTCACCACAATCCACTGATCATGGATTATCTAATGTCCTATTTTAATAATCAAATAACAACATATTCAGAGGACGAAATGGTCTGCCATTCTCCACACAATGTTCTCTCAGTGGCCTCCCACAGGATTGTGGGAAACTCCCAGGTTCATCCCTTATTTAATCGCAGAGCACAGTAGAAACATGTTTAAATGCTGAACTGTCATTGTGTATGCAGGGTTTTTAGAAGATATCACATATTTAATGTTGGACGGCTGCCTCAAAAGAGATGGACTGAAATCTAATAATCGCTAAGTCTACTCTAACAAATGGATTATCACCTTCCTGAAGGAAGTCAACAATGTCAAACTCACCTGTTTGATGAATAATCGTAGTCTTATTATCTTTTGCTCCATAGTTTACTTCTGAGCACAGAGAGTATTCATAAACAGAAGACTCTGAACTGTTTTTCCACAGACTATGTTCTCTGATGATTAGGTAATCTTGAATTTGGTAACCAGTAAAAGCTGTAGGCACACTTCCAGAGGTGTGGCTCTGACTTGGTTAGGCGAATCAAATGCTGTCATGAAAAGGTTTAGGAGATAGTTATCTTGGCAGACTGTAATGTCCCATGATAACACTTTCTCGAAGCTGCTCTCTCGTCCTTGGCCCATGATACCAGGATACAGAATGCAAGGAGGGTTGCCAGGCAACATTTATGAACCAACATTCTGTCACATTCTAGTGCCCCTCCCACAGGCTAAAAGGAGTATACCCACCGGTGAACTATCCCTACAGCCTCACTGAGTTTCTCACAAAAACAAAGCAGGGCTCTTTCTTTTGAGTTCTACATATTTACCCGTCTCTCAAGCTACAACATGCCTATAGTGACATAAGCATGAAAACGAAAGAATCATTGTGCCATTCAAGTACAATGATGAGTATTTTACTCTTGTTTTCAATTCTTCAATTTGCTAATTTCTAGAATGGAAACAATACAGTTAATCGCCTCTACCATAATCCTTTTCTCTTTATTGAAAATAAAATAAACTCCTCTTCATCCTCTTACCATTAGAGGAGCTTGATCCCATGGTTTCTCAGAGTTGTTTAGATTTGCATTAGGCTGATGATTAAGGATTTTGAGCAGTGTCTTATGTTTCTTTCAGTCATTTTGGATTCCTCAATTGACTGTTCTCTATTAAGTCCTGTACCCCGCTTTCTCAGATGGTTATTTAGAGTTATTTATTGTTGGTGGTGTGTCATGTTATCAGCCCGACAGAGTTCATGAGATGAGATTCCCTGATCAGGAGATTATACAGTTATTCCGTTTTTAAAATCGGTGGTCACTGTGTCCTTCATGGGTCAGTTCCGTTGCAACCTCGCAGAAACTGATGATGCGAAACAGTACAGTTTTTTTAAAATCGTGTAATCATTCGATTGTTAAAAATGTACTACTACGTAATCAGTAATCACTGTATGAGGCAGTGTCCCCCATTCTCTGGGCACTGCTTCTGGTACCGATCTCCTGCTCTGTCAATCCCCCCCACAGCACCACATGACAGATGACAACCATCATTACTTACACAATCAAGTAAGTTAAAAATTGGATAGTCCTCCATACTTAACTTTCATAAGATGGAACCATACTCCAGTGATTGTCAAGGAAGGAGTATTTAGATGATTAAATACTGCCACGTGATTAACTCCCATGGAGGAATGGCCCTACTCCAGTCAAGAAGAACAACATCTTCATCGATTCAAATAATTAATATATAATGAAAAATGATTTAATAATGTCATAGTGGTACACACTTAAATCCCACATGGAGTAGTCAGACTGATCTCTTCCTGGAATAATGATTTTTTTATAAAATTAAATTGATAATTAATTAGCTGGCATTTTATAGTAACACTGACGAGATGGCACCAAAGTCCTAAAACTATCGCTGATGTAATGACCTATTTACAGAGCTAAATGATGAAGTAATGAGATGATATTACATCGTCTACTCCCAAAATCTGACTCCAAAAGGGACTTAGGGTCCATAACATTACCTGTATTGTAAATATGTCAATTAAATGATGAATTATTATTTAATTTCCTAGTTTAACAGGTAAATAAGCAAGGGTACTATTAGATAATGCGATGTTCTGGCATGATGGACTCCCCTAAGGAGGCTAAAAACTTTAGTGGTCACTGAATACATAATGACAGATTTTCATAATTCAATGAAAAAACATTAAACTAGTGGATGGTGTTTTATTTGTGAAACCTAAAGATTGCTCAATACTGAATAGTCATTGAGTTCTTAATCTTAGATTTGAACAATAAAATGAATGAATAAAGAGAAAGTTTCTCATAATTCACCCCTAGAGAGATAACAAAATGATATCAACATTGATTTAAATAAGGATAGGGAATAATGAAAGATTCACAAGATACAATTTAACACCAACATGGTGGATCCAGACTACACTCTTCCTGGAGTAGAAAAAGACAGATTTAAATAATGAAATAATCAGATATTTAGATCGTCTGTCACACTTGAGTCACACAAGGTGGCACCACACTTCAGGGATCACAGATTATATAATGAAAGAATTTAATAATTACATCTTTAAATATCTAAGTCGTTGACCTTTTTTTGTATCATCAATTCCTGGGCAGACTTGCCAGGTATGAAACTGTATGCTGTCATCACAGATTTTTAATATGCCATCAGTTAATCGTCAGATAATCATACTTTCTTGCGTGGTGAATTCTGTTGGCCTGACCTCCTCACCGGCGCCTGAATCTCTGTTGTGTTGTGGCAGGACCTGAGGTAATGGGCCCAATTCTGGCACACCAGTAGTTGCCACAATGTTGATATCAGCTGAAAAGATGGCTACAGCAGGGGCATCACCAGCATAGCTGAGAGAGAGATGTTCCTCCGTGTTCTGAGTCGTCATCCTTTTGCCAGGTCTCGGTGATGGTGCCGACCTCCTAGTGCCACTCCTTCTTCTCATGGCAGATCACAACCGATGTGAAGATGTGGAGGAACAGCAGGTAGTCAACACCCAGACCACCATGCAGGCCTTGATGAATTCCTTGTACTTCTCGGAGGGCACCATGCAACCTTCTGGACTCAATCCCCCAGCATTCCTAGTGGTCTGGGAGATGCATAGATCATTCAGAAAATGCTCTGCCCATGTCTACAAGTTTCCTAACTTTGTCCCTGACAGGTATTTGCACCCTACTAATAATCGGTGATGGCACTGTCTGTCGTTTGCATAATTTAAAGAATTAAATAAGTCAGTAATAGCTAACTGTCCCAATAAATAGGTGATGTAGCATTTTACTGGCAGGGAAGTATGGCCAGACTCCAGTCATGAAGAATGTCATCATCACCAATTGAGTCCATGAATCATAAAATGTGTAGATATTGCACATTATCGCCACAAGAGGAGGCTTTACGGGTCTCTTCATGGAAGGGAGGATTTTTGTTTACATAACTATACAAATATTTACATTATCTTGGGGATTAACACAGATTGTCAGTTTAAAGTACATTAATTATGTAATTAGGTGATCTGTGGCACCAGATTCCAGGTGTCATGGACGATATAATCATTGTTTTATATAACTAAATAATCAAATAATGAGTTCATGTAACATCATCCACTTCCCTAAGGTGGCTCCAAACCAGGCTCATGAACGATGCTGTCGTGATTAATTTAAATATTTTAACTACATAATTGATATTAAGATGGTCTATAATAATTGCCTCCCACATCGCGTAACCACAATCCACTGATCATGGATTATCTAATGTCCAATTTTAATAAACAAATAACAACATAATCAGAGGATGAAATGGTCTGCCATTCTCCACACAATTGACTCTCAGTTGCCTCCCACATGATTGTGGGAAATTCCACGGTTCATCCCTTATTTAATCGCAGAGCAGAGTAGTACCATGTTTAAATGCTGAACTCTCATTGTGTATGCAGGGTTTTTAGAAGATATCACATATTTAATGTTGGACGGCTGCCTCAAAAGAGATGGACTGAAATCTAACAATCGCTAAGTCTACTCTAACAAACGGATTATCACCTTCCTGAAGGAAGTCAACAATGTCAAACTCACCTTTTTGATGAATAATCGTGAGTCTTATTATCTTTTGTTCCATAGTTTTACTTCTGAGGAGAGAGAGTATTCATAAACAGAAGTCTCTGAACTGTTTCTCCACAGCCTATGTCCTCTGATGATTAGGTAATCTTGCATTTGGTAACCAGTAAAAGCTGTAGGCAAACTTCCAGAGGTATGGCTATGACTTGGTTAGGCGAATCAAATGCTGTCATGAAAAGTTTTAGGAGATAGTTATCTTGGGAGACTGTAATGTCCCAAGATAACTCTTTCTCGAAGCTGCTCTCTCGTCCTTGGCCCACGATACCAGGATACAGAATGCAACAGGGTTGCCAGGCAACATTTATGAACCAACATTCTGTCACATTCTAGTGCCCCTCCCACAGGCTTAAAGGAGTATACCCACCAATGAACTAACCTTACAGCCTCACTGAGTTTCTCACAAAAACAAAGCAGGGCTCTTTCTTTTGAGTTCTACATATTTACCCGTCTCTCAAGCTACAACATGCCTATAGTGACATAAGCATGAAAACGAAAGCATCATTGTGCCATTCAAGTACAATGATGAGTATTTTAAACCTGTTTTCTATGCTTCAATTTGCTAATTTCTAGAATGGAAACAATACAGTTAATCGCCTCTACCATAATCCTTTTCTCTTTATTGAAAATAAAATAAACTCCTCTTCATCCTCTTACCTTTAGAGGAGCTTGATCCCATGGTTTCTCAGAGTTGTGTAGATTTGCATTAGGCTGATGATTAAGGATTTTGAGCAGTGTCTTATGTTTCTTTCAGTCATTTTGGATTCCTCAATTGACTGTTCTCTATTAAGTCCTGTACCCCTCTTTCTAAGATGGTTATTTAGAGTTATTTATTGTTGGTGGTGTGTCATGTTATCAGGCCGACAGAGTTCATTAGATGAGATTCCCTGATCAGGAGATTATTCAGTTATTCCATTTTTAAAATCGGTGGTCACTGTGTCCTTCATGGGTCAGTTCTTTTGCAACCTCTCAGAAACTGATGATGCGAAACAGTTCAGTTTTCTAATTCGTGTAATCATTCGATTGTTAAAAATGTGTTCTGTGTAATCATTAATCACTGTATGAGGCAGTGTCCCCCATTCTCTGGGCACTGCTTCTGGTACCGATCTCCTCCTGTGTCAATCCCACAGCATCCACATGACGGATGACACCATCATTACTTTCGCAATCAAGTAAGTTAATAATTGAATAGTCCTCCATACTCAACATTCATAAGATGGAACCAAACTCCAGTGATTGTCACAGAAGGAGTACTTAGATGATTAAATACTGCCACGTGATTAACTCCCATGGAGGAATGGCCCTACTCCAGTCAAGAAAAACAACATCTTCCTCGATTCAAATAATTAATAAATAATGAAAAATAATTGAATAATGTCATAGTGGTGCATAATTAAATCCCACATGGAGTAGTCAGACTGATCTCTTCCTGGAATAATGATTTATTTATAAAATTAAAGTTTTAATTAATTAGCTGGCGTTTTATATTAACACTGACGAGATGGCACCAAAGTCCTAAAACTAACGCTGATGTAATGACCTACTTACAGAGCTAAATGATGAAGTAATGAGATAATGTTAAATCGTCTACTCACAAAATCTGACTCCAAAAGGGACTTAGGGTCCATAACATTACCTGTATTTCAAATACGTTAATTAAATGATGAATTATTATTTAATTTCCTAGTTTAACAGGTAAATAAGTAAGTGTACTATTACATGATGCTATGTTCTGGCACGATGTACTCCCCTAAGGAGGCTAAATTCTTCACTGGTCACTGAATACATAATGACAGATTTTCATAATTCAATGAATAAACATTAAACTAGTGCATGGTGTTTTATGTGCAAAACCTAAAGATTGATCAATACTGAAGAGTCATTGAGTTCTTAATCATACATTTGAACAAAAAAAATGAATGAAAAGATAATATCTCATAATTCACCCCTAGAGAGATAACAAAATGATATCAACATTGATTTAAATAAATTAATAATGAAACCACAAGAGACATTTTAACACCAACAAGGGGGCTCCAGTCTCCACTCTTCCTGGAGTAGAAAAAGACAGATTTAAATATTGAAAGCATCAGATTGTTAGATCGTCTTTCACACTGGAGTCACACAAGGTGGCACCACACTTCAGGGATCAGAGATTATATAATGAATCAATTTAATGATTACATCTTTACATATCTAAGTCGTTGAACTTTTTTGTATCATCAATACCTGGGCAGACTTGCCAGATCTGAAAACGGATGTTGTCATCACGGATTTTTTAATATTCCATCAGTTAATCATCAGATAATCATACTTTCTTGCCTGGTGAGTTCTGTTGGCCTGACATCCTCACCGGTGCCTGAATCTCTGTTGTGTTGCGGCAGGACCTGAGGTAATTGGCCCATTCCTGGCACACCAGTAGTAGCCAAAATGTTGATATCAGCTGAAAAGGTGGCTGCAGAAGGGGCATCAACAGCATAGCTGAGAGTGAGATGTTCTTCCGTGTTCTGAGTCGTCATCCTTTTGCCGGGTCTCGGTGATGGTGCCGACCTCCTAGTGCCACTACATCTTCTAGATGTAGACCACAACCGATGTGAAGATGTGGAGGAAGAGCAAGTAGTCAACACCCAGACCACCATGCAGACCTTGGTAAAGTTCTTTTACTTCTTGGAGGGCACCATGCAATCTTCTGGACTCTATTCTCCAGCATTCCTAGTGGTCTGGAAGACGCATAGACATTCAGAACATGCTTTGCCCATGTCTACAAGTTTCCTAATTTGTTGCTGACAGATATTTGCAACCTAAAAATAATCGGTGATGGCATTGTCTGTCGTTTAAGAAGTTAAAAGAATTAAATAAGTCAGTGATAGCTAACTGTCCCAATAAAGACGTGATGTAGCATTTAACTTGCAGGGAGGTATGGCCAGACTCCAGTATGAAGAAAGTCATCATCATCCATTGAAACCATGAATCATAAACTGTGATGATATTGCACATTAACGCCACAAGAGGGAGCTTTACGGGTCTCTTCATGGAATGGACAATTTTTGCTTTACATAATTACACTCATATTTACATTATGTTGGGGATTACCACAGATTGTCAATTTAAATACATTAATTATGTAATTAGGTGATCTGTGGCACCAGATTCCAAGTGAAATGTACGATATAATCATTGTTTTATATAACTAAATAATCAAATAATGAGTTCATGTAACATCGTCCACTTCCCTAAGGTGGCTCCAAACCAGGCTGATGAACGATGCTGTCGTGATTAATTTAAATATTTTAACTACATAATTGATATTAAGATGGTCTATAATAATTGCCTCCCACATCGCGTCACCACAATCCACTGATCATGGATTATCTAATGTCCTATTTTAATAATCAAATAACAACATAATCAGAGGATGAAATGGTCTGCCATACTACACACAATTGACTCTCTGTTGACTCCCACATGATTGTGGTAAACTCCCAGGTTCATCAGTTATTTAATCGCAGAGCTGAGTAGTAACGTGTTTAAATGCTGAACTGTCATTGTGGTGCAGGGTTTTTAGAAGATATCACATGTTTAATGTTGGGCGGCTGCCTCAAAAGAGATGGCCTGAAATCCAATAATCACAAAGTCTACTCTAACAAATGGATTATCACCTTCCTGAAGGAAGTCATCAATGGCAAACTCACCTTTTAATGAGTAATTGTGAGTCTTATTCGTCTTTTGTTACATAGTGTGACTTCTTAGGAGAGAGTGTATTCATAAACAGAAGACTTTGAACTGTTTCTCCACAGCCTATGTCCTCTGGTGATTAGGTAATCTTGAATTTGGTAACCAGTAAAAGCTGTCGGCACACTTCCAGAGGTGCGGCTATGACTTGTGTAGGCGAATCAAATGCTGTCATGAAAAGTTTTAGGAGATAGTTATCTTGGCAGACTGTAATGTCCCATGATAACACTTTCTCAAAGCTGCTCTCTTGTCCTTGGCCCATGATACCAGGATCCAGAATGCAAGCAGGGTTGCCAGGCAACATTTATGAGCCAACATTCTGTCACATTCTAGTGCCCCTCCCGCATGCTTAAATGAGTATACCCACCGATGAAGTAACCTTACATCCTCACCGAGTTTCTCACAAAAACAAAGCAGGGCACTTTATTTTGAGTTCTACAGATTTACCAGTCTCTCAAGCTACAACATGCCTATAGTGACAAAAGCATGAAAACGAAAGCATCATTGTGCCATTCAAGTACAATGATGGGTATTTTAAACCTGTTTTCTATGCCCCAATTATCTAATTTCTATAGTGGAAACAATACAATTAAATGCCTCTGCCATAATCCTTTTCTCTTTATGGAAAATAAAATAAACTCCTCTTCATTCTTTTACCTTTAGAGGAGCTTGATCCCCTGGTTTCTCACGGTAGTTTAGCATCAGCATTTGGCTGATGATTAAGGAATTTGAGCAGTGTCTTATGTTTCTTTCGGTCATTTTTATTCCTCAATTGAATGTTCTCTATTAAGTCCTGTGCCCCGCTCTCTAATATGGTTATTTAGAGTGATTTATTGTTCGTGGTGTGTCATGTTAACAGCCCGACAGATTTCATTAGATGAGATTCCCTGACCAGGAGATTATTCAGTTATTCCATTTTTAAAATCGGTGGTCACTGTGACCTTCATGGGTCAGTTCTGTTGCAACCTCTCAGAAACCGATGATGCGAAACGGTACAGTTTTCTAAAATCGTGTAGTCATTCGATTGTTAAAAATCTACTATTACGTCATCAGTAACCACCGTATAAGGGAGTGTCCCCCATTCTCTGGGCACTGCTTCTGGATCTGATCTCCTGCTGTGTCAATCCCACAGAAGCCAAATGACGGATGACACCATCATTACTTATGCAATCAAATGAGTTAATAATTGGATAGTCCTCCATACTTAACTTTCATAAGATGAAACCCAACTCCAGTGATTGCCAAGGAAGTAGTACTTAGATAATTAAATAATGCCACGTGATTAACTCCCATGGAGGAATGACCCGACTCCAGTCAAGAAGAACAACATCTTCATCGATTTTAATAATTAGTATATAATGAAAAATGATTGAATGATGTCATGGTGGTGCATACTTAAATCTCACATGGAGTAGTCAGAATGATCTCTTCCTGGAATAATGAGGAATTTACAAAATTAAATTGATCATTAATTAGAGGGGCCTTTTTATTAACAATGATGAGATGGCCCCAAAGTCCTAAACCTATCGCTGATGAAAAGATCTATTTACATAGCTAAATAGTGAAGTAATGAGATGATATTACATCATCAACTACCAAAATCTGACTCCAAACGGGACTTATGGTCCATATCATTGACACTATTTTAAATATCTCAATTAAATGAAGAATTATTACTGAACTCTCTAGTTTAACAGTTAAAGAAGTAAGTGTAGTATTAGATGACTTGATGGTCTGGTACAACGGTCTCCCCTAAGGAGGCTCAAAACTCCAGTCATCACTGAATACATAATGACAGATTTTCATAATTAAATGAATAAACAGTAACAAGTGGATGGTGTTTCATGCGTGAAGCCTAAATGATTGCTCAATACTGAAGAGACATTGAGTTCTTAATCATAAATTTGAACAAAAAAATGAATAAATAAAGAGATAGATTCTCATAATTCACCCTTAGATAACAAAATGATGTCAACATAGATTTAAATAAAGGAAGGAAGTAAGAAAGAATGAAAGGAAGAAATGAAGAAAGAAAGAAAGAATTCAGAAGATAGAATTTAACACTTACATTTGGGTCCCAGATTCCACTCTTCCTGGAGTAGAAACAGACAGATTTGTATAATGAAATAATCAGATAGTTAGATCGTGTGTCACACTTGAGTGTGACACAAGGTGGCGCCAAACTTCAGGGATCTCAGATTATATAATGAAAGAATTTAATAATTACATCTTTAAATATGTAAGCCGTTGACATTTTTTTTTGTATCATCAATTCCTGGGCAGACTTGCCATGTATGAAACTGTATGCTGTCATCACACATTTTTAAAATGCCATCAGTTAATCGTCAGATAATCATACTGTCTTGCCTGATGAATTCTGTTGGCCTGACCTCATCACAAGCGCCTGAATGTCTGTTGTGGTGCGGCAGGACTTGAGATAATGGGCCCAATCCTGGCATAGCAGTAGTAGCCACAAAGTTGATAACAGCTGAAAAGATGGCTGCAGCAGGGGCATCACCAGCATAGCTGAGAGAGAGATATTCTTCCGTGTTCTGAGTCGTCATCCTTTTGCCAAGTCTCGGTGATGGTGCCGACCTGCTAGTTCCACTCCTGCTTCTCATGGTAAATCACAACTGATGTGAAGATGTGGAGGAGGAGCAGGTAGTCAACACCCAGACCACTGTGCCGGCCTTGGCGAGGTCCTTGTACTCCTCGGTTGGCACCGTGCAACCTTCTGGATCAATCATCCAGCATCCCTTGTACTCTAGGAGATGCATAGATCATTCAAAAAATTCTCTGGCCATGTCTACATCTTTCCTAATCTTGTCCCTGACTGGTATTTGCACCCTAACTGTAAACGGTGACGTCATTGTCGGTCGTTTACATAATTTAAAGAATTTAATGAGTCAGTAATACCTAACTGTCACAATAAATAGGTGATTTAGCATTTTGCTGGCAGGGAAGCATGGTCAGAATACAGGCATGAAGGATGTCATCATCATCAATTGAAAAAATGAATCGTAAAATGTGATGATATTGCCCATTAACTCCACAAGAGGGAGCTTTACAGGTCTCTTCATGGAATGGGGGATTGTTGTTTACATAACTATACAAATATTTACATTATCTTGGGGATTAACACAAATTGTCAATTTAAATTCATTAATTATGTAATTAGATGATCTGTGGCACCAGATTCCAGGTGTCATGGACGATATAATCATTGTTTTATATAATTAAATAATCAAATAATGAGTTCATGTAACATCATCCACTTCCCTAAGGTGGCTCCAAACCAGGCTCATGAACGATGCTGTCATGATAAATTTAAATATTTTAACTACATAATTGATATTAAGATGGTCTATAATAATTGCCTCCCACATCGCTTCACCACAATCCACTGATCATGGATTGTCTAATGTCCTATATTAATAATCAAATAACAACATAATCAGAGGATGAAGTGGTCTGCCATACTACACAAAATTGACTCTCTGTTGACTCCCACATGATTGTGGGAAACTCCCAGGTTCATCAGTTATTTAATTGCAGAGCAGAGTAGTAACATGTTGAAATGCTGAACTGTCATTGTGGATGCAGGGTTTTTAGAAGATATCACATAATTAACGTTGGGTGGCTGCCTCAAAAGAGATGGACTGAAATCCAATAATCACAAAGTCTACTCTAACAAATGGATTATCACCTTCCTGAAGGAAGTCATCAATGGCAAACTCACCTTTTGATGAATAATTGTGAGTCTTATTTGTCTTTTGTTCAATAGTGTGACTTCTTAGGAGAGAGAGTATTCATAAACAGAAGACTTTGAACTGTTTCTCCACAGACTACGTTCTCTGATGATTAGGTAATCTTGAATTTGGTAACCAGTAAAAGCTGTAGGCACAGCTCCAGAGGTGTGGATATGACTGGTTTAGGCGAATCAAATGTTGTCATTAAAAGATTTAGGAGATAGTTATCTTGGCAGACTGTAATGTCCCATGATAACACTTTCTCGAATCTGCTCTCTGGTCCTTGGCCCATGATACCAGGATACAGAATGCAAGCCGGGTTGCCAGGCAATATTTATGAACCAACATTCTGTCACATTCTATTGCCCCTCCCACATGCTTAAAGGAGTATACCCACCGATGAGCTAACCTTACAGCCTCACTGAGTTTCTCACAAAAACGAAGCAGGGCTCTTTCCTTTAAGTTCTACATATTTACCAGTCTCTCAAGCTACAACTTGCCTATAGTGACATAAGCATGAAAATGAAAGCATCAATGTGCCATTCAAGTACAATGATGAGTATTTTAAACCTGTTTTCTATGCTTCAGTTTTCTACATTCTAGAACGGAATCAATACAATTAATCGCCTGTACCATAATCCCTTTCCTTTCATTGAAAATAAAATTAACTCCTCTGCATCCTCTTTCCTTTAGAGGAGCTTGATCCCATGTTTTCTCAGAGTTGTTTAGATTTGCATTAGGCTGATGATTAAGGATTTTGAGCAGTGTCTTATGTTTCTTTCAGTCATTTTGGATTCCAAAATTGACTGTTCACTATTAAGTCCTGTTCGCTGGTTTCTAATATGGTTATTTAGAGTGATTTATTGTTGGTGGTGTGTCGTGTTAACAGCCCGACAGAGTTCTTAAGATGAGATTCCCTGATCAGGAGATTATTCAGTTATTCCTTTTTTTAAAATCGGTGGTCAATGTGTCCTTTATGGGTCAGTTTTGTTGCAACCACTCAGTAACTGATGATGCGAAACAGTACAGTTTTTCTTTTAAAATCGTGTAATCATTCTATTGTTGAAAATATACTGTTGAGTAATTAGTAAACACTGTATAAGGCAGTGTCTCCCATTCTCTGGCCACTGCTTCTGGTACAGATCTCCTGCTGTGTCAATGCCACAGCAGCCAAATGACGGATGACACCATCATTACTTGCGCAATCAAATAAGTTAATAATTGGATAGTCCTCCATATTTTACTTTCAAAAGATGGAACCAAACTCCAGTGCGTGTCAAGGAAGTTGTACTTATATAATTAAATAATGCCATGGGATTAACTCCCATGGAGGTTTGTCCCGACTCCAGTCAAGAAGAACAACATCTTCATCGAATTTAATAATTAATATATAATGAAAATGATTGAAAAATGACATGGTGGTGCATACTTAAATCCCAAATGGAGTAGTCAGACTGATATCTTACTGGAATAATGATGGTTTTAAAAAATTAAATTGAAAATTAATTAGTGGGCCTTTTATATTAACACTGATAAGATGGCACCATAGTATTAAACCTATCGCTGATGTAAAGATCTATTTACATAGCTAAATGATGAAGTAATGAGATGATATTACATCATCGCATCCAAAAATCTGACACCAAACGGGACTTAGGGTCCATAATGTTACCTGTATTTTAAATACGTAAATTAAATGATGAATTATTAATTAATTTCCTAGTTTAACAGTTAAATTAGTAAGTGTAGTATTAGATGACGTGATGGTCTGGTACAACGGTCTCCCCAAAGGAGACTCAAAACCCCAGTGATCACTGAATACGTAATGACAGATTTTCATAATTAAATGAATAAACATCAAACAAGTGGATGGTGTTTTATGCGTGAAGCCTAAATGATTACTCAATACTGAAGAAACATTGAGTTCTTAATCATAGATTTGAACAAAAAATGAATGAATAAAGAGATAGTTTCTTATAATTCACCCCTAGAGTGATAACAAAATGATATCACCATTGATTTAAATAAAGAAAGGGAGAAAGTAAGAATGAAATAAGGAAAGACAGAAAGAAAGAATGAAATAAGGAAAGAAAGAAAGAATTCACAAGATACAATTTAACACCAACAAGGTGGATACAGACTCCACTCTGCCTGGAGTAGGAAAAGACAGATTTGAATAATGAAATAATCACATAGTTAGATGATCTGTCACCCTTGAGTCACACAAGGTGGCCCCAAACTTCAGGGATCACAGATTATATAATGATAGAATTTAATAATTACATCTTTAAATATGTAAGCCATTGACATTTTTTTTTTTTGTATCATCAATTCCTGGGCAGACTTGTCAGGTATGAAACTGTATGCTGTCATCATGCATTTTTAACATGCCATCAGGTAATCGTCAGATAATCATACTGTCTTGCCTGATGAATTCTGTAGGCCTGACCTCATCACAAGTGCCTGAATGTCTGTTGTGGTGCTGCAGGACGTGAGATAGTGGGCCCAATCCTGGCTTAGCAGTAGTAGCCACAATGTTGATAACAGCTGAAAAGATGAATACAGCAGGGGCATCACCAGCATAGTTGAGAGAGAGATGTTCTTCCGTGTTCTGAGTCGTCATCCTTTTGCCAGGTCTCGGTGATGGTGCCGACCTCCTAGTGCCACTCCTTCTTCTCATGGTAGATCACAACCGATGTGAAGATGTGGAGGAAGAACAGGTAGACAACAGCCAGACCACCGTGATGGCCTTGGTGAAGTCCTTGTACTTCTCAGAGGGCACCGTGCAACCTTCATGGCTCAATCACCCAGCATCCCTCGTACTCTGGAAAATGCATAGATCATTCAGAAAATGTTCTGCCCATGTCTACAATTTCCTAATCTTGTCCCTGACAGATTTTTGCACCCTAACCGAAATTGGTGATGGCACTGTCTGTCGTTTACATAATTTAAAAAATTAAATAAGTCACTAATAGCTAACTGTCACAATAAATAGGGGATGTAGCATTCTACTGGCAGGGATGCATGGCCAGACTCCAGTCATGAAGGATGTCATCATCATCAATTGAGTCAATGAGCCATACAATGTGAAGATATTGCACATTATCTCCACAAAGATAGATTTACAGGTAGGTCTCTTCCTGGAATGGAGGATTTTTGTTTACATAACTATACAAATATTTACATTATCTTGGGGATTAACACAGATTGTCAATTTAAATTCATCAATTATGTAATTAGATGATCTGTGGCACCAGATTCCAGGCGTCATGGATGATATAACCATTGTTTTATATAATTAAATAATCAAATACTGAGGTCATGTAACATCATCCACTTCCCTAAGGTGGCTGTAAACCAGGCTCATGAACGATGCTGTCCTGATAAATTTAAATATTTTAACTACATAATTGATATTAAGATGGTCTATAATAATTGCCTCCCACATCGCGTCACCACAATCCACTGATCATGGATTATCTAATGTCCTATTTTAATAATCAAATAACAACATAATCAGAGGATGAAATGGTCTGCCATACTCCCCACAATTGACTCTCTATTGACTCCCACATGATTGTGGGAAACTCCCAGGTTCATCAGTTATTTAATCGCAGAGCAGAGTAGTAACATGTTTAAATGCTGAACTGTCATTGTGTATGCAGGGTTTTTAGAAGATATCACTTATTTACAGTTGGGCGGCTGGCTCAAAGGAGATGGACTGAAATCCAATAATCACAAAGTCTACTCTAACAAATGGATTATCACCTTCCTGAAGGAAGTCATCAATGTCAAACTCACCTTTTGATGAATAATTGTGAGTCTTATTTGTCTTTTGTTCCATAGTGTGACTTCTTAGGAGAGAGAGTATTCATAAACAGAAGACTTTGAACTGTTTCTCCACAGACTACGTTCTCTGATGATTAGGTAATCTTGAATTTGGTAACCAGTAAAAGCTGTAGGCACAATTCCAGAGGTGTGGCTATGACTTGTTTAGGCGAATCAAATGTTGTCATTAAAAGTTTTAGGAGATAGTTACCTTGGGAGACTGTAATGTCCCATGATAACACTATCTCGAAGCTACACTCTGGTCCTTGGCCCATGATACCAGGATACAGAATGCAACAGGGTTGCCAGGCAACATTTATGAACCAACATTCTGTCACATTCTAGTGCCCCTCCCACATGCTTAAAGGAGTATACCCACCGATGAACTAACCTTACACCCTCACTGAGTTTCTCACAAAAACAAAGCAGGACACTTTCTTTTGAGTTCTACATAGTTACCAGTCTCTCAACCGACAACATGCCTATAGTGACATAAGCATGAAAACGAAAGCATCATTGTGCCATTCAAGTACAATGATGAGTATTTTAAACCTGTTTTCTATGCTTAAATTTTCTAAGTTCTAGAACGGAAACAATACAATTAATCGCCTCTACCATAATCCTTTCCTCTTTATTCAAAATAAAATAAACTGCTCTTCATTCTCTTACCATTAGAGGAGCTTGATCCCATGGTTTCTCAGAGTTGTGTAGATTTGCATTAGGCTGATGATTAAGGATTTTGAGCAGTGTCTTATGTTTCTTTCAGTAATTTTGGATTCCTCAATTGATTGTTCTCTATTAAATCCTGTACCTCGCTTTCTAATATGGTTATTTAGAGTTATTTATTGTTGGTGGTGTGTCATGTTATCATCCCGACAGAGTTCATTAGATGAGATTCCCTGATCAGGAGATTATTCAGTTATTCCATTTTTAAAATCGGTGGTCACTGTGTCCTTCATGGGTCAGTTCTGTTGCAACCTCTCAGAAACCGATGATGCGAAACAGTGCAGTTTTCTAAAATCGTGTAATCATTCGATTGTTAAAAATCTACTATTGCATAATCAGTGTTCACCGTATAAGGCAGTGTCCCCCGTTCTCTGGGCACTCCCTCTGGTACAGATCTCCTGCTGTGTCAATCCCACAGAAGCCAAATGACTGATGACACACATTCAGATGAGTTAATAATTGGATAGTCCTCCATACTTAACTTTCATAACATGGAACCCAACTCCAGTGATTGGCAAATAAATAGTACTTAGATAATCAAATAATGCCACGTGATTAACTCCCATGGAGGAATGGCCGGACTCCAGTCAAGAAGAACAACATCTTCATCAATTTAAGTAATGAATATATAATGAAAAATGATTGAATAATGTCATGGTGGTGCATACTTAAATCTCACATGGAGTAGTCAGACTGTTCTCTTCCTGGAATAATGAGGAATTTGAAAAATTAAATTGATAATTAATTAGTGGGCCTATTATATTAACAATGATGAGATGGCACCAAAGTCCTAACCCTATCACTGATGTAAAGATCTATTTACATAGTTGAATGGTGAAGTATTGAGATGATATTACATCATCAACTACCAAAATCTGACTCCAAAAGCAACTTCTGGTCCATAACATCACCTGTATTTTAAATACGTGATTTAAATGATGAAGTATGACTTAATTTCCTAGTTTAACAGTTAAAGAAGTAAGTGTAGTATTTGATATCATAACGGTCTGGTACAATGGTCTCCCCTAAGGAGGCTCAAAACTCCAGTGATCACTGTATACATAATGACAGATTTTCATAATTAAATGAATAAACATTAAACAAGTGGATGGTGTTTTATGCGTGAAGCCTAAATGATTGCTCAATACTGAAGAGACATTGAGTTCTTAATCATAGATTTGAACAAAAAAAATGAATGAATAAAGAGATAGTTTCTCATCATTCACACCTAGAGAGATAACAAAATAATATCAACATAGATTTAATTAAAGAAAGGAAGAAAGAAAGAAAGAATTCACAAGATAAAATTTAACACGAACAAGGTGGATCCCAGACTCCACTCTTCCTGGAGTAGAAAAAGACAGATATGAATAATGAAACAATCAGATAGTTAGATAATCTGTCACACTTGAGTGTGACACAAGGTGGAGCCAAACTTCAGGGATCACAGATTATATAATGAAAGAATTTAATAATTACATCTTTAAATAAGTAAGCCGTTGACCTTTTTTTGTATCATCAATTCCTCGGCAGACTTGCCAGGTATGAAACTCTATGCTGTCAACACGCATTTTTAACACGCCGTCAGTTAATCGTCAGATAATCATACTGTCTTGCCTGATGAATTCTGTTGGCCTGACCTCATCACAAGCGCCTGAATCTCTGTTGTGGTGCGGCAGGACGTGAGATAGTGGGCCCAATCCTGGCGTAGCAGTAGAAGCCACAATGTGGATAGCAGGTGAAAAGATGGCTGCAGCAGGGGCATCACAAGCATAGGTGAGAGAGATGTTCTTCCGTGTTCTGAGTTGTCATCCTTTTGCCACGTCTCGGTGATGGTGCCGACCTCCTAGTGCCACTTCTTCTTCTCATGGTAGATCACAACCGATGTGAAGATGTGGAGGAAGAGCTGGTAGTCAACACCGAGACCACCGTGCCGGCCTTGGTGAAGTCCTTCTACTTCTCGGTTGGCACCGTTCAATCATCCAGCATCCCTCGTACTCTGGGAGATGCATAGATCATTCTGAAAATGATCTGCCCATGGCTACATCTTTCCTAACCTTGTCCCTGACAGATATTTGCACACTAATCATAATCCGTGATGGCATTGTCTGTTGCTTACATAATTTAAAGAATTAAATAAGTCACTAATAGCTAACTGTTACAATAAATAGGTGATGTAGCATTTTACTGGCAGGGAAGTATGGCCAGATCCAATCATGAAGGATGTCATCATCCTCAATTGAATCAATGTATCATAAAATGTGATGATATTGCACATTATCTCAACAAGAGGAAGCTTCACAGGTCTCTTCATGGAGTGGAGGATTTTTGGTTTACATAACTTTATAAACATTTACATTATCTTGGGTATTAACACAGGCAGTTAATTTAAATATATTAATTATGTAATGAGATGATCTGTGGCACCAGATTCAAGGTGTCATGGATGATATAATCATTGTGTTATATAGTTAAATAATCTAACAATGAGTTCATGTAACATCATCCACTTCCCTAAGGTTGCTCCAAACCAGGCTCTTGAACGATGCTGTCGTGATTAATTTAAATATTTTAACTACAAATTAATATTTAGATGGTCCATAATAATTGTTTCCCACATCGTGGAATCCACTGATCATGGATTATCTAATATCCTATTTTAATAATCAAATAACAACATAATCAGATGATGAAATGGTCTGCCATACTCGACACAATTGACTCTCACTGACTCCCACATGATTGTGTGAAACTCCCAGGTTCATCCCTTATTTAATCGGATAGCAGAGTCGTGAAATGTTTAAATGCTGAAATGTCATTGTGTATGCAGGGTTTTTAGAAGATCCTACATATTTCATGTTGGACGGCTGCCTCAAAAGAGATGGACTGCAATCCAATAATCCCTAAGTCTACTCTAACATATGGATTATAACCATCCTGAAGGAAGTTAACAATGAGAAAATCACCTTTTGATGAATAATTGTGAGTCTTATTATCTTTGTTTCCATAGTATTAATTCTTAGGAGAGAGAGAATTCATAAACAGAAGAAATTGAATGTTCTCTGATAATTAGGTAATCTAGAATTTGGTAACCAGTAAAAGCTGTAGGCAAACTTCCAGAGATTTGGCTATGACTTGCTTAGGGGAATCAAATGCTGTCATTGAAAGATTTAGGAGATAGTTATCTTGGGAGACTGTAATGTCCCATGATATCACTTTCTCGAAGCTGCTCTCTGGTACTTGGCCCATGATAACAGAATACAGAATGCAAGCAGGATTGCCAGGCAACATTTATGAAGCAATACTCTGTCATATTCTAGTGCACCTCCCACATGCTAAAAGGAGCATACATAAAGATGAAGTAACCTTACAGCCTCACTGAGTTTCTCACAAAAACAAAGCATGGCTCTTTCTTTTGGGTTCTACATATTTACCCATCACTCAAGCTACAACATGTCTATAGTGCCATAAGCATGAAAACGAAAGCATCATAATGCCATTCAAGTACAATGATGAGTATTTTAAACCGTTTTTCTATGCTTCAATTTTCTATTTCCTAGAATGGATACAATACAATTAATCGCCTTTACCACAAACCTTTTCTCTTTTTTGAAAATAAAATAAACACTCTTCATTCTCTGCCCTTTAGAGGAGCTTGATCCCATGGTTTCTTGGCATTGTTTAGATTTGCATTGGTAGAGAACAGCCAGGGCCAGGGCCCAGGGCCAAGGAAAAAATATTGACAACAAGAATTTCTGCCAATCAATAAATCCCTGACTACAGAGTACAGAACCCACATCCTGTTCTCAGGAGAAGAATTAAAAACAAAGAAAAAACACCAAACTTTCAGGTGTGCTTATCAATCTTGCCTAAACAAATGATGGATAATATCAACTTAGTTCCATGATGACCTTGTAAATAAATTTGTACTCTATCAACTGCCTGTATCTTGGAAATCTTTCGAACTGAGATTAGTGGTCTCAAATTTCCCTTTCTCTTTACCATGTTATAAACCCCTCACAATTTTAAGCTACTGCCTTACTTTTCTGACAGAGTGAGGTCCCAGCTGGTTTGATTTTTACCAGTAAAAACCATTTGCTTTTGTAGCCAGGAGTCACTTCCTTAGAAGTTGATTAAACCAGTAGGCATAATAGTAACAAGTTGCTCAAGGAGGCTTTATAGGCTATAGAACTCCAGGTGACAGCTATTTGAAAATCAAAACACTGTTGTGCCAGCGACATGCCAGTACTACTTCCTGCTTATTTTTTGCAGTGTTTTCTTAGCTGCAAGTAGGCTAAAAGGGTAGACAAATCCAACAAAAGGAAGTGGGATTCAGGAAATGGACCATTTATCAGAGGCATCAGTTTGTAGACACTGTTGAAGAATCACTTTGGGTGGGCTGGTTCACAGTAAGGAGGAAGAGCACTATAGAGGAGCAGGCTGTAGTCAGCAACTGATCCTCTTCTGCCAGAAGAACAAATCGTCTGAGACATGTTTAAACTGGGAACAAAGGTTAAAATGTATATATTTAATTGGAACTCTTTGTTCCTTACCTTTGGTGATCAAGAAAGACAGCAAGACCAGGGAGAAAATTCCATCCTCAGGATAGCTGTATTAATCTGCAGTCCTTTTGACCTGTAAGAAGTGGATAAAAGCTTTATGACATTTGACCCTCTGAAGCCTATATGAACTGTGTTATATAAAAGGACATAAAATTTTTAGATATATCATCATCACCAATCTGTGCTGAAATCCAAATTGTACAAAAAGTAGGTTTTGTGTATCTATAAAACAGCAGGAATGTACTTATGCCTTTGAGTCCTAGCAAAATTTACAGATTTGTGGTAGAAGCTTTTTCTTCTGTCAAGAGAGATCCAAGTATAGATTGGTCAGTAGTGCCTTAGGCCTAATGAAACATCCTTCATATGTACACTTTGATGACACCCAATAAAAATCATAAAACTTTGAGTTTCTGACTAGACAGCTGGGAGTCCCTGCTCTATTAGCTCATCAGAACTTGATTAAAAGTTAAGCTCTGAATTTTTATATTGTAAATTAATTTTTTATATCTTTAAGAAGTATATGTCTTGGGCTAGAGAGATGTGGCAGAGGTTAAGATTCCTGGCTGCTCTTCTAGAAGTCCTGAGTTCAGTCCCCAGCAACTACATTGTGGCTCACAAACATTTATAATGTGATGTGGTATCCTGTTTGTGTGTGCAGAGATGTATGCAGGCAGAACACTGTATGCATAATTAATAAATAAATGTTCAAAAAAGACTTATATATCATTATATTTTTAAATTCTTATTTAGGAGCCATATCAAGGCTGCCTTTATTGCCAAGCTCACAAAGATTTGGTTAGCCAAGCCATCAATGAAATTAGAGATCTGAGAAGGATAAAATATATGTTACATTTGAATCTATTAAAAAAAATCACAGGGACCATTCCTTATATTCTTAGCCATATCCAATTTTCTATGCCATTGAGGGTAGAAATTTTTCACCAAGTACATAATGTGAGAGGTGTTTCCCCCCCTATGGAACCTGGAATTGGAAAAGTCTGAACTTATTTTGTCTAGGCAAAGATGCAGACAATTTTCCAGTACCCTGCAGCCTCTACATAGTCCGAGCTGGGTCCTATCATGCTGCAGGCACTGTGTTTCAGCATATTGCTCCCTGGTCAGTGTCATCACAATCCATGCTGCCCCACAATGTTCTTTAGAGACCTTTCTTTGGTCATTGTTTGGTTCTGTGATTCTTTGTCTGACATTATTACACTTTTTTAGTTAATATTTAAATGTCTTATTCTACAGATCTCTGTAGTGTTAGAAGTCTTTCTAGGTAGATCTTAATAGACAACTTGGTTTTCAGTTACTCGATTTAAGCTTAAACTTTTAGAATATGTATAGGAGACAGAGTGAGGTTTATACCTGTTATTAATCATTAATACTTAGTTTGATTCTAACCAAAAGTTAATCTATAAGGATGGCTGGTAACTTCTGTTTCTCAACATTTTATAATAGTTACCTGATTTTATAAAACTAGAACTATGCATTGTCAGTTTTAGTTTTAAAAATACTGATTTTAATTTGAAACTCCTTTTAGGAAAACATAAAACAGCTATGTGATTCAGTTTATCTAACTAACTTATGCTTACCAAATTTAGCAAAAACAAGGATGGATTGCCATCTGTATCATTAAAAAATGAGCTTCTCAACTTTTGGTTAGTATATACAGTGTACAGCTATGATCTTAAATTTTAGCCCTTTAATTTAAGTACAAAATTTAATAATGTAATAAAGCACAAATATAATGTAACCTTCTGAATTTAAACAAATAAAAAACTGTTTGATAAAACAATTAAACTTCCTGTACTGACTTCTTATAATATCAAATAATTTTAGCATCCTTTATGTCTTTAAACCCATTGTCACCTTGGTGCCTGTTAAGTTTATGTTAATTTCCAGTGTTAATAATTGTAACTTTTTAACTAGTTTCAATTTTTTACAGCTTTCGACATAAAACAGAATTAATGTCATCTACATTAAAAGGACATCTGATTTTCTGATAATCTGAATTTAATGACCAGTGCTCAGAGGTAAATTTTGAGCTTGGGGCTGTTATCATTAGACAGCAGAAATGTTTAAACCATATTTTTGTTTTAGCTCTATTCTTGCAACAAACCGGTTTCTAACAAGAAACACTGATAGAACTTTTTAGCAAGTACATATATTTTTCTAGAGAGAAATAAACAGAACTTTTAAACCATTAACTTGGTATGGTCAAAAATTTTAACTCATATTACTAATCTTAAATTTATATTTGTAGATATGAGAGCCCACAGCAAACAGTTTACATCTTTCTCGACATTTGACGACTTTTCTTTGAACCTCCATAACTTTTTACAATACCTTTATTCTCTCTCGATTTTCTCAGACATCCCTAGCATAGAAATATCTCTCCTTTTCTCTTTTTTTTTCTTATCAGTGACTCTTACCCAGATATGCATGCCTGAAGTGAAATCTTATTTATTTATTTTCCTTCTTCCAATAAGCCCTAATTTTATAACTATTAGTTATTAATTTTTCCATCACATTGCCTCTTTCACACAAACCTTAGATGCCCAATTTTTGGGCCTCCAATAGGTAAAAGACTTCTGGAACAGGTTAGTCACATTGCCCCCTATGTATAGGACTTTACTTTGGTTTACTTTTGATATAGCATCTCAACCAGGGATAAGGTGAAATGTATTCTTTCCTGTACTACTTCCTGCTTACCTTTGCAGTGTTTTCTTGGGCGTGAAATGGCTAAAATGCTATATAAAACCAAAAAAAAAAAAAAAAAAAAAAAAAAAAGGAGAAAAAGGAGGGTGGATTCAGCAAATTAGCAAATTGCACATTTATCAGAGGCATTAGTGTGTAGACCCTGTTGAAGATTCACATTGGCTGTACTGGTTCACAGTAAGCCCAGAGCAGTATTTAGGAGCAGAATGTAGTCAGTAACTGATGGTCATCTGCCAGAAGCACAAATCTGCTGAGACATGGTTAAATTGGGAACATAAATTTGAGATATATTATCATCACCACTCTGTACTGAAATCCATATTGTAGAAAAAGTTGATATTGGGTATCTGTAAAACAGCAGGAATATACTTATGCCTTTGAGTCCTAGCAAAAACTACAGATTTGGGTTACAAACTTGTACATTTTTCTTCTGTCAAGAGAGATCCATGTATAGATTGGTAAGTGGTGCCTTAGGCCTGATGAAATATCCTTCATATTTACACTTCAATGACACCCAACATAAATCATAAAACATTGAGTTTGTGACTAAACAGCTGGGAGTCCCTGCTAGATTAGCTTATCAGAACTTGATTAAAAGTTAAGCTCTGAATTTTTAAATCCTAAATAAATTTTATATATTTTAAGACGTATATATCTTGGGCTAGAGAGATGGTTCATTGGTTAAGAGTACTGGCTGCTCTTCTAGAAGTCCTGAGTTCAATCCCCAGCAACTACATTGTGGCTCACAAACATCAGTAACGAGATCTGACTACCTCTTCTCGCCTGCAGAAGGCAGAATACTGTGTGCATAATTAATAAATAAATGTTCAAAAATGACTTTTATGATTTTAGATCCTTATTTAGGAGCCATATTAATGCTGCCTAATACTGCCAAGCTGACAAAGTTATGGTTAGCCCAGCCATCAAAACTATCAGATGTGAGAAGGATATAGTTAATTAACTGTTCAATCTACTAAAAAAAACTGACAGGGACCATTCCTTATATTCCTAGCCATAACCAATTGTGTATGGGATTGAGGGAGGACTTCTTCACCAAATGCATAATATGAGAGGCTTTTTGTTTGTTTGCCTTTTCTCTGTGGAAGAGAGACATGGAAATGACTGACCTACTTTTGTTTAGGCAAAGGTGGTGCAAATAATTTTTTAGCATCTACAAAGACTAAGCTGGGTCCTGCCTGGCAGTAGACATTGTATTTGACCATCTTGCTCCCTGGTCAGTGTCATAACAATCCATGCTGCCTCATAATATTCTTTAGAGGCCTAGGGTCATTGTTAGGATCTGTGATTCTTTGTCTGATATTATTACAGCTGTTTAGTTAACATTTAAATGCCTTATTCTATACAGATCTCTATAGTATTAGAAGCCTTTCTATGTGTATCTGAACAGATAATTTGTTTCAGGTACTTTTTTTAACCTTAATCATTTAGAACATGTATAGGCAACAGAGTGAGGTTTATTCCTGTTATTATTCATTAACATTTAGTTTGATTATAATCAAAAGTTAATTTATAAGAATGGCTAGTAACTTGTGTTTCTTAACATTTTATAATAGATTAAACAGCTTTTAAAAAACTAGAACTTTGTATTGTCAGGTTTAGCTTTAAAAATACTGATTTTAATTTGGAACTCCTTTTAGGGAAACATGAAACATCTATGTGACTCAATTTATTTAAATATTTTACGCTTACCAAATTTAGCAAAAAACAAGGATGCATTGCCTTCTGTATCATAAAAAATGAGCATCTCAACTTTTGGTTAGTATATAGAGCTTACAGCTGTGATCTTATATTTTAGCCCTTTGATATAAGCACAAACATTAACAATATATTAATAGCACAAATATCCAGTAACCTTATAAATTTAAACATTTAAATATGTTTTCATAAAATTACACATCTGATAATGTCTTTTTATGATATCAAAAATAAATTGCCCTTTATGTCTTCAAACACATTATGACCTGGGTGACTGTTAAATTTATGTTAATTTCTAGTGTGACTAACTGTAACCTTTTAATTAGTTTCAATTTTTAACACTGTTAGCCAAAAAACAGTATTAATATCATGTACATTAAAAGGACATCTGATTTTCTCATCATCTTAATCAGATAACCAGAGCTCAGAGATGAATTTTGACCTGAGGGCTGTTAGCATTAGACCCCAAAAACATTTAAACCATTTTTGTGTTCGCTTTATTCTTGTAATAAAACTTAGGTTTATAACAGGAATCACAAATAGAACTTTTTTTTCAGTCCTTTAACATTTAGTAATATTTAAAGAAAATATTCTTTTATCTATCCTATCTTTATGAGTCTAAAGTCCTATATGTAACTTTAATTCTAACTAAGGAAAACTATAACCTTAAATATCAGTCTTCAAGTCCATCAAAGAACATAGAAGGATAATATATAAACTCTAGAATTGAAAGAGACAACTCACCGGGTCAATTCCAACATTCTTCTGTGATGTTCCATCTCCAGTCTATAGATCATAGTGTGTCTGGCAAAACATTTAAAAATGTCCCACCTGTGTTGGCAGTTTGTCAGTCACTTTTCTCCACATCCTGCAGAATGTGTAGCAGACTCTTTCATGAAGGAACTCTGTAGCAATGTCCATCTTGTATCAGAGTCACTTTCCTGTGGGTCCTGCATGTCCAGTTCATAAAGCATAAAGTCAAACAGTACAGACAAGAACAGTATTTTGCCCAAATGGCTGGTCTTGCTGTATTAGAGGCAAACTCTAGAACTTTTTAACAAGTACATATAGTTTTCTTTAGAGAAATAAAAGGAATGTTTAAACAATTAACCTGGTATGGTCAAAATTTTTAACACATATTACTAATCTTAATTTTATATTTGTAGATATCAGAGCACACAACAGTTTACATCTTCCTATGAACTTTCTACTACTTTTCTTTGAACCTCTATATCTTTTTACATTACCTTTAGTGTCTTTCTCTGATTTTCTCAAACATCGTTATCATAGACAATACTCTCCTTTTCTATTTTCCTTTTTTCCTCTTATCAGTGACTCTTACTCAGAGGTGTGTGGCTGAAGTGAATATCGTATTTATTTATTTAAATCCTGAGTGTACCTTCTCAGTGTGGTGCCTTCCCCTGAATTTCTCTGCACCCTCTGCACTCTTAACTCTTGGTTCCTGTTTCTGCTCATGTGTGTACACCAGCTCTCCTTTATTGATGTTTAATAATGATCAGGAGAAACAAATAGGCTGAATAAATGTTTATTCTGGAGAAATATCGTACAACATAGAAAGAAGAATATGAGCAGGTTCGTTCCTGCTCCTAAGGATACCTCCAGATGTACTCCTGTCCCCATGCTGCAAGCAATAGAGCTCTCTGAGCCCCTTCCTCAGACTTAGTTCCCCCAGGTAATCTCCTGTTCTGTCTCCACAACAATGTGCATGTGAACAAAGTGAATACCTCACTACAGTTCCCCTTTTAGTCTAAGAAAAGATTTAGGCTTGATACAAAAACTATATAAAAAACAGTGAATAACAATTGTGCTCTAATAACTGACTGAGAACTGGGAAGCCAGCATAGGACTGACTCAGGACCACCTGAATATGGGTCTCTGCCAGATGGACTGAGCAGTCTAAGGGACCTCTGTAACAAGTATGGGTTTTCCGCCTGCCGCCGCCCGGTCTTGTCCTGCTGCCATGCCAGCCCCAAATGATACACAGAGGCTCTGTATTTGGTACAATACTGTTGGCCCGGTTACTTGTTTCTTATCAGCTAGCTCTGCCTTTAATTATTAACCCATTTCTGCTGATCTATGTATTTCTCTTACCGGGGAGCCGGCGGCATACTGCTTTCTCCAGACTCTCCATCTTGACTCCTCCTTCCTACTTCCTATTTCCTCCTTGTCTCCTAGTCCCTCCTATCTTCCTTTCCTATTGGCCAACAGTGCTTTATTATTAACCAGTATGAGAAACATATACAGAATGACATCTCCCATCATCTCCTCTTTTCTGTCTAAATAAAAAGAAGGGTTTTAACCTTAACATAGCAAAATATATCACATAACAGTTATCAAATAAGAATCACAGTTAACAATATTTAGCCCATTAACATTTAGCAAGATTTAAGAAAATATTCCATCTTCTATTTTGTCTTTGTGTGTCTAAAGTCTATACCATAACTATCTGTCTTCAACTCCTTCAAAGACCACAGAAGGATACTATATAAACTCTACAAATGACAGAGACATCTTGCCTTTGTCAGTCACCTGAAGTTCTTCTGTAATCTTCCATCTTCAGCCCATAGGCCATAGTGTGTCTGGCAAACTCTCCAGCAAAGCAGGAAGCTTTAAACTGTCTTCTTGGCAGTTTGTCAGTCACTTTTCTTTGTGTCCTGCAGACTGTCTGGCAGACTCTTCCATGAAGCAGAACTCTGTAGCAATGTCCATCTTGAATCAGCAATCACTTTTCTGTGGGTCCTGCATGTCCAGTTTATATAGCACAAAGTCAAACAGTCCAGACAAGAGCAGTATCTTGTCCAAATGGCTAGTCTTGCCATATTGAAAGTAAACTCCATAACGAGTTTCTTCAATGTCCATCTTCTTTTCTGGTGCAGGTGTTATTGCCAAGAGCAATTATGTCTCACTGTCACGAAAACCCTAAACCATTTTAAATGCCATATCCTGTAGGTCTTTGAAAGGTTTGAATAATTCCTATCTATCTTAAATAAATCTCTGTGTACCTTGAAAACCCTAACTTACTTAACTCTAAGCTTTGACTATCATAGGTAATTATCTATAATCTGTACTACATTATACAATATGTTTCTGAATGAACTATATAAACACAATACCTAAACAAAAGGAGAAATATACACATCACAAAATTGACCTTAAATTCTATCAATAAATGAAAATCCATTCCAAAACAAACTATGCATATCTATACCATAATTCCCTTTTTACCTTTAAAAATAATTGGCTGTGATCACTACCCATTTATAACCAAGTCCATTTAAATGAAACCAAACATTTATAAACAATATTTGGGAATTTGGGCCCCACATCATCGTTTCCACTTGACTCAACCTGATGCATCGGAACTACAAATATCACCCTAAAACCGGTTTGAGACTGTTTTGCTCAAGACAACTCATGACTAGCTAGCTGTAATGGTGCACCTTTTTATTACACCCTGGCCAGAGTTTCAAATAGAACTACAGTCAAGAATTTTCTGCCACACAGTGACTAACTACATATGTCACAGCCAGTTCTGTTGAGAAATTTGGTTGCTAAAAGTTTTCTTCCTACAGGATACATTGGAGCAATCATCGTCCCATATCAGCAGGAAGTAATCTTAATATGACTACGCCCCCTTTCCCTACCTTTGGAATTTTGGGATAATAGTCATCGTCTTTGGGTTGGTTTTAGTTATTTGGGATTGGGTGATGCTTATACTCGGGTTTATCTTTTAGACAGGAATAGGGAATGGTTGGTAAAGGTATGGTTTAGATGGGATATAGGTAGATTAGCCTATTTTCTAGTGAATTTGAGTAAGAATGAGATAGTATTTTACAGCTTACACTGGTGTGAATTCTTATGTGGTAAGCTATGTAAAATTAAGTTTATTTTTGTTATATTGTGTTAAATATTTCCACTTACAATGTTTTATGCACATTATTTTTTACCATATGCTATGTATGTATACTTTTCTTGTGTTCAAGACATTTTGTATATTGATACAATTTGGGATATTTATCTTGCTGCCCTTTATAGTTCTACCTCTTGTCTTGACACTTATACTCTACCTCTATTTTAGGGATTTACATGTAGGTATATGTAAATAGTTATATTGTTTAAATATTTGTTCCTGCTTTACTCAGGAATGTTTTAATCAGTCTTTTTAGCTAAGTTCCCAAGTATTACAGATTATCTTCACTCACATTTCCTGTACCTATGAGATTAGTCAGATATAGATGCTTAATCTTCAATCACTTCATAGACATGCAGAACATGGCATTTAAATGTATTAATATTAGTACTCCATTGACATGAGACACTGTTGCTCCTGCACTTTCCCGAAAGTATGTTGGACACTGTTGTTGCTCCTGCTGGAGTTCAATCTCGCCTCAGCTAATGGCCTGTTGGGCATAGAATTGCCCCCACCTTGACCACTGATTTGGACATGCAGTCCTATGTGCTTGCAGGAGACAAATATAGAAGACTGCTTGGCCTTGCCAAGTCAGGGTAAAACAGCCATTCTATTTCCCTGCTGTTGTTGTGGTCTGCCAAGTTCTCTTGGCCTTAGCCAAATCTGGGTGTACCAACATCACTGTGAGACCTAGGGTGACTGTTCAGGTGGCTTGCTGTTTCTGTCCTTGCTGCACCTTTTGGAAGTTGTCCATCCGCATTTCATGTCTACTCTAGTATGGTTAATTTCCTTCTCAGGTCTTGATGAGGTTGAAGATTAAACTATCACAACTATTATTCTCTCTTCCTAGCTAGATATATTAGGTACTAGACTTATGTTTTCCAGCTTAGGACATCTCTATTGTAAACTCCATTATGCCCTCACCCTAGGACTAGATATGTAGGTCATTTTATTCTCGATTTTCCTTTTCTTGGAGCACACTTGTTATTCACTGTTTTGTATATAGTTTTGTATTAAGCTTAAATCTTTTCTTTAGACTAAAAGGGGAATTGTAGTGAGATAGTTCTTCTGTAGCACTGACCACGCCCATTGGGGGGGTGGAGCTTGGCGGAAGTGACCTGTGGAAGGAGGTCAGAGGGGGCCAGGACGGCGCTCTCTTTCTGGCGTGACTCGGACAGGAGAGGATCGGGTTGAATTTCCTGGTGTTCATCTGTCTAGGTTGTAAGTTATTTCTCCCTGAATAAACATCTATTCGGCCTATTTGTTTATCCTGATCCTTATTTACCGCGATAGACCTCAGGCAGTGGAGCCAGGATATATCCCTGGTGCACAAATGGACCTTGCAAACACATCCCCCAGGGAGGGATAACTGCCTTCACCTAGATACAGGTGAGAAGCCCTAGTTCATATTTCAAATAACCTGTCAGATCCACATGACCCAAACTGGATGCCATTGCTCTACATATGGAATTGGGGTGGGGGGATAGGAGGGGAGGGTGGTTAGGGTGAATGTGAGAGGGCAGAGGGGGTAAAAGGGAGGGAGGGAGGAATGGAGGGAGAGAGGGAAGAAAAGGGAACTGAGATCAACATGTAAAATAATAAATTAAATAAAAAGAAATTGTGCTCTATCAAAAGGAAAATTGAGAATATACAATCTTAAGACCTAACTATCTAGTCCTAGGGTGAAGTCAAAACAGTGTTTACAATAGAGTTGTCCTAAGCTGGAAAGAATAAGTCTAGAACCTGTTATATCTAACTAGGAAGAGAGAATTATAGTTGTAATAATTTAATCTTCAACCTCATCAAAGACCTGAAAAGGAAAATAACAATACTAGGGGAGGCAGGAAGTATGGATGGGCAACTTTCAAATGGTGCAGCAAGGACAGAAACAACATGCTACCTGGACAGTCACCAAAGGTCTCACAGCAAGGTTGGTACAGCAAGTTTTGGCTAAGGCCTACAGTACTTGACAGACAACAACAAAGGCAGGGAGGTAAAATGGCTGTCTTACCCTGATTTGTCAGGGCTCAGCAGTCTTCTAAGGCCTGAAATCTATTCAGCACTTTGTCTTTGAGTGTATGATAATGAATCACATAACTTTCTAGAGACTTCATTGAATCAGTAAGTCCCTTGCTTTCTCCAACTACTAAAGAGTCCATATTTTTAATATTCTCATTCTTAGATAAAATCTGAATGAAATGTAAACTGCCTTCCAGACACAAAGTTCTATATGGTAGCTTTCAATTAATCCTAAGACATGGAACAGATTCTGCTACTCTTTGCATCTGATGTTCCAGGTTTTAACTTTATTAGCAGCTCTGTTCAACCAGTAATCAGCTGTTCCTGTCAGCATGTTAATGCATTGCATTGTTTCTGTTTTGATTTTTGAAGCATTAGACATAAAAAAATTCTGGTTTCTAGTTGGTCATTTTTATGTTCCATGTTTTGTGTTCTACCTGTCAGCTCTCTATTTACATGTCTAATATTCTGAATCTTTTTCTCTAAGTACTGTATGTTTGTCTTCTAATTTTAAGCTCTCCATTTTCATTTTCAAAATTCTAAACAATTTTTTCCAAACATTGTATGTTTTCTGTTGTTTTTCATCCTTCTATTGCCATTTTCAATAGACTGAACTGTTTTTCTAAGCATTCTATGCTTTGCCTTCTAATATTGTCATTTTCAATATTCTAAACCTTTTTTAACAGTCTAGGTTTTCATTCTAATTGTCAGCTCTCCATTGTCATTTTCAATATTCTGCATTTGGTTTTTTAGCTCTCTATTGTTATTTTCCATATTTTGAACCCCTGTTACTAAGTCTCTGTTGGTTTTTAAATTTTTCTTATTGTTTGCTTTAAGCTCAAACCATTTAGAATATCTTAATGTTGATACCCATTGCTATTACAAAAAAAAAATGTATTTATTTGTTAAGGCATGATTTTTCTTATGTTAAAATTCATTCTATATTTGAAGTAAAAGAATTTCTAAAGTCTTGCATCATAAGATTATCCACCCTATGTATGGAACAATTGGTCTCATATTATATCATCTTAAATGGCGAAGAATGTTGCAATTACCTTAGGTATAATTCTGCTGTCCTCGAACTTTGATGGTTTTAGTTGTTGATCTCAATTTGTGGTGGTAGTGCCTGGCGGTGTCCCACCAAATTGCATCCAGCAGCAGACAATCCTTCTGATAGTTCTCCCTGTGGAATAGCTCTTAACAAACTAAGGCAAGCAAAATTTTGTTAAACTCATGAGTGAAAGGAGCTTTGTGCAAATTTCTAGGACCCCCAGGGCTAACAGGTGTTGCCACTTACTGGCGCCTTTGGGCCACAGAAAACACACCAGCTGGGCAGGCACCATGTGCACCACAGCTGCAAATGCAAAGTGGGGAATAGGCAAAAGATGAGAAGCAGTGTTAGCTTTCTCAGTGCCACAGTGGATGTAAAGTTGTAGGGCAGAGGCAAATGTCCCACAAGGTGTGGTATATCCACCTGGTTAGGCAAGGAACCCTGCTCATTCAGGGATGGTGTGGGAAGCAAGCAGTGTCTGCCGACTTGGTGAAAACCAGGTCCGGTAAAAATCCAGATTCTGCTTCTGACACCAGATATTGATGTTCGATAAGGATCAGGAGAAAAAAAATATGCTGAATAGAAGTTTATTCAGGGAGAAATAACTTACATTATAGAAAGACGAACACCAGCAGGTTCCTGGTCCCAGGAAGCTGTTCCTGTGCTGCAGGAAAGAGAGCTCTCCCAGTATCCTCCTCAAAATTCGTTACCCCGGTCATATCAGGCCCTGTCTCCACCCCCTCAATGGGCGTGGTCCATGCCACAGGCAGGGCCAAGGTGCTTATCTCACTACAGATAATGAATGCTCCATTTAATTCATTTCAGAATTTAGTTAACCAATGGTCGGTCAATGGCAGAGGTGTTCTATGAATATATATAAAGAGCAAATAGGAATTATTTCACCTAATACTAAAGACACTCCATAACTGCACATATTATCTATGTTAAGGAAACCCATACTTGCATGTATTCCCTGCCTAAAAGGTGTCTATAAGCCTGTATGGGCCCAAATATATTGCTTTTAAATAGGAGATAAATAACCAAAAAGGACCAGACAACGTATGGTAGGAAAGATAATATCTTATGGACCACAGTTGTTATTTGAGCTCTCTGTACCCATAACAAGTTGGAATGGGTTCCCGTATAGGATTTCAGATGGGACCGGCAGGCAGAATGTGTTCCAGAACTGTCAAAGCCACTCAGGGAAGCTTTATATGGAATTAGATGACGAGATCCGTCTTTAACTACTGGGTGGCACTGCACATGTTTAATATCACAAATAAGGAGGGTGCCAGTAATCAAAAATGAAATATATTAATAAAACAAAACATGAAATGAAGAATCAGATCCACCTTTATATGAGTCGCACCATCTGGTGGTCTACTGAATGTCTAAAGGGAATTGAAAGAGGAAGTTCTTCTTCTGTTGCTGCTTTCCCTAGCTATGGCTACCAAGTTTATTACTTTGCTAGCTTTAGAGCTTTCTTCTTTGGGCTTCGCAAATATAATGATGACCATCTGAGACATGCACCCTGGTGAACTAAACAACTGCTGTAGTCTCCAGGTGCCCATTGTTAAGCAGCCATTTTTGGACTACCTGGACCAAAGCCTATGAGACATTATAATAAATCCATGTATTACATAGATGGAGAAATTCATCCTTCCATCACTGTCCATGCAGAGAACCTTGAATAATGCAGTTAGTTTTTGCTTTCTTTTGTTTTTAACCTGCTACTGAACATGTGTTGACTAACAATATTGCTCACAAATACAAACTTCCTAGTTTCATTCCTCTCCAACTATTTCTAGGAAGACTACTGTTTTCATTACTATGCATTTTCCAACCATTTTCTCTGAGTTTCAGGGATAAAACTCCTACATTCTTAGAGCCATCATCCAGCTTTCTAGGAGGAGAAAGAGCTACTATCGTGTTTGTCATCTGGAGCCCGCTTCTCTTTCCTGATTTTAAGTGACTGTGACAACCAGGTAAAGAGCAAGTTCAGTTCACCTAAACTCAATTTTAAGCTACATAACAATTATCTCTTTTTGTATCCCTGAATCTCTCTGTAGTAGTTTGGCTGCAAATCATGTCAAAGGAGAAACTCCTGATTAACAAAGTACCCCTAGCCCATCCTCATGTCATAGAAGAGGTCATTCTCAAGCTGCTTAAGGGGAAATTACTGGAATGGTCTGCCAGATGGTCAAGTTTTCTTCTAGAGAAAATCATAGTTCATCCAGATTGGCAAGATGTACCCAGAGGAGAACTATTTGAAAAAGTAAACACTGTTGTGTTGAGGGGTTGACAGAGCAAGCAAGACATCTGTTTAGGTCCTGACTCACAAAGAAGGAACATAGCTCTTTCTCAAACCTACTAATGAGCTTAGTAGAGCCAGTATCATCCTGAGCACCTAGACTTAGACACTCAGGTATTGAGAATGAAATAGATCCCTTCCTTTAACATAATGAACATGTTTGAAGAGAATGAAATTGTCTGAACCAGAGCCTTTGTGGTGAGGTTGCTTCATATCCTGTGAACACTACTATTCCCACCACATGGAGCTGGGGTTACTGGTCCCAAGTGTGCTGTGGGTTTAATCACTAAAGTTCCCCAGATGCACTGTGTTCTCCTCATGATGCAATGCTTGAGTAGTATTCTCATGAGCTGGTCTCATTGAAAGATAACTCCTACTGAATTCCTAAAATCTCCCATTTTTTCCATCTCCCCCTGAAAGGAGAGAACAGTAAGCTATTCCTCATAAGAAGCGTACTTAGAATGAGACATAGGTTAAGCAAGACGTCCCTTTCACAGGTTTTATCTTTTCTTTGCTCTGCCTTTCCTCTTTTCCTCATGTTCTGGTCCTCCACTCCAAGCCCTGTCAGTGAAGTGTGAACCTGTGTTTCATGTTACTCATGTATTATTAAATAATTATAGTACTAATTTTTCTGTTGAAAACATTAATTGCATTCCTGGCCTTACATCCTGTTTCTTATTACTACTTAAATTCTTCAAAGTGTCAGTTGTAATCTGAACCTGGATGAACTTAAAAATGGCAGTAACTTTGTAATGCTAAAGTCTGTTTTAGGACCCAGGTTGTGGTGGTGCTTGCCTTTAAACCCAGTACTCAAGAGACACAGGCAGGCAGATTTCTGTGAGATTCAGACCAGTGTCATAAACACAGGTAGTCTCACTACAACAAAGGCTTTTGCTCAGGGAAACCCTGTCTCAAAATATCCCAACACATCAGTTTTAGGCTCTGTCCCCTAAGCCCATTAGCTAGAAAAGAATGCATGCTATCATTACAGAGACATTCTTTACATATCTCTTAAGTCTATGGAGTTATTTCTCATTTGAAAGGCAAATATAGAACAGATGCTCTTCCAGTTTTTCAGAATTAGGTTTCTGAGACAGGCTCATTCTTTTTGACGTCCAGCATCTCTGTTTCAATCGTGTCTTCTTCCTGAATGCAAGACTGGACCAAGTGCTCAGGTAAGGAAGGATAGAGAGCTTGTTTCACAGGCCAGAGAAGAGCATTTCCGTGTTACATGAAACATCAGTTTACACCTGGGGCTTGCCAGCCACTGGTGACTACACACGGATATGACCTCTGAATGATTGCTCTAGTAGTCTTTCTGCTATTCTTGCCACCATCACTGAGAAACGGTCTTTGAAACCCTGACCTACAGAGGGGAGGGTGTTTTAAGTCACATGTTGCCCCATGTCAGCACTGTCCTCAGAACTGTATGCACAGTTTACATCGCTCTCTGATTTTCCAAGGGACAGGGGCTCTCTGAGCACAGGTAGTGTCTAAGTCAATGGAAAATTACTGAGAGTGAAGTGATTAGGGTGGGTCAAAGGGAAGACCTCTCAGTAGTACAGAGGCTGTGCTAGGAGGTGGGACTCATGAGGACCAATGTTAGCACACACAGAGAAGGCTCTGAGTTGCCACCAGGTCTTCTTTCTTGGCTTCCTGCTGGCCCCATTTGTCATCTGATGAGGCTTTGAGTTTGACAGCGCAGGGGAACCAGGGTTGGGGACCTAAGCAGTCACATGATTTTGCCTGTGCTATTACTTCTCCATCTGAGAGCATTCTGGAATTGACCTCCACCAAGATCTCAGAATGACATTAGGACACACTAACCACTGCTCACTTGAAGTTGGTGCCCTTTGTCTACCACTATTAAACTTACTGAGATAATCTGCCTTGTCTTTCTGTAGGAACTTGGAGAGTCCCTTAGAGACCCTAGCAATCACTCGCTGCTCACTATCAGAATCAGACATGAGTTACCTGTCCCAGTGCCCAAGCGTCCATCGGCTCACACATCTGGACCTGAGTGGTGTCACCTTTTTAAATTTAAGTCATCCACTTCTGGGAAGACTGCTACAGAGATTGACAGCTACCCTGCAGACATTAAAATTGAAGGGTTGTATGCTCATGGACTTCCAAATGGATGTCATCCTCCCTGCCCTGAGCCAGTGTTCCCAGCTGGTGGAGGTGAATTTGATGAAGAACTTCCTGTCTTTGACCAGCCTTAAGAAGCTGCTTCAGCACACTGCCCACCTGACACAGCTCACCTTGGAGATGTATCCTGCCCCTGGTGAAGTGTATGATGACTTTGGTGATGTCCTGCCAGACAGATTTGTCCAATGTTGTTCTGAGCTCTTGGACACTCTTAGAGCAATAAGACAGCCAAAGGAGGTCTACTTTGTGAGTAAGAAGTGTCTAGATTGCAGGCGATTCTGTGTCTATCACCAAGAGGCCTCCCTATGTTCATGTTGGGAATAAAGGATGAGAGATTACTGCTGGCCTGAGAAAGGAAATCAAGGACTCCAGTGACTCTTTAGAGAGACACAGAGCTTGTCTATTCAAGGTGTTTTGGATATACTTGGAGACAATGTCATACCAAGGAATCAGAGGAGGAGAGAGAGAGAGAGAAGCTTTGACATGGACAATCAGGGCCTGCTCATCTGCTCAGGGCCAACGGTGAAGACCCAACCTCAGATAGGAAAAGGGATTTGAGAACACTGTGTACTGACCCCACCACAGTCAGTGTGTGAGAGTTCAGATACACAGGGGGAGGGGATAAAGACAGAGCATAGTACAAAGAGCACCATGGACTGGATGAAATGTGTTCCATGTCTCTGCCTCCACCTTTTCTTTGCCTGACTTACATAAAGATTTGTAATATGTGCACATATATTTCCTTTTTGAAGAGTAACATTGACTGTAGAATGAACTGTTGTTGAGAGCACGGTCCTCTCCCTTTTCAACTGAGATCTGTCTTTCTGTGTTTATGAGAGGCATTTAAGCTGGATATTACTTGCCTCGCCCACCATCCTTAACGTTACAGTTTCCAATAAGCTCAATAAAAAATGCTTTTGCATGAGAGAGTGTGTTGCACACTTTTAATTTACTAAGGTTTTCCCTTGACAATCCCAGACTTGTGCACTGTGCTCACTGTGTTTGCATACTCTTGTGTCTCTTTGTCTCTACACCTTCTGCGTCTTAGAACTTTCAGGCAGATGCTAACCTAACATGCCACACTCTTGGGATTTTTATACCTCAGCTTCATGTAATCTCATCATAAAGTCCGAGATAAACTCTTGGAATGATGGATGACTCAGCGAATGAGGGTGCTTCATAACTTCTCTGGGGACCAGTGTTTGATCTTAGCGGGCAGAAACACGTGGACCTCTTTCCGGATATCTGACATTCATTTCTGGTTTCTGGAAGCGCTTGCTGTTACCTCCATATACATACACACATACCACACACATGCCCTTCAAAAGACATTTTCTTAAAGATAAGTAAAGTTAAAGTATGGAAAAACACAAATGAATTTATAGTATTAAACAGGAATCCAGTCTAGAGGTCGATATCCCCACAGGGTTTAACCCATCAAAGTATGAAAAAGATAATAGCAAGTAGACTGATGACGCCCATGTGGGAATCTCCATAGATTCCCACATAGACAGTTGCGGTAAACGGTCCCTATGTGTTTCTGCAGCCTGGCCTTGTCCTCCCTGCCTGCATCTTGATTCGAGTCGGCTCAGTGTTTAGTTGTGGGTGTTTGCTTATGCTTCCATCAGGTACTAGATGAGGGCTCCATGGTGTTTGATAAATTAGTTGTTGATCTCATTATCAGGGAAGGGCATTTATGGTAGCCTTTGCTACAAATTTTTAACTGGGGTCATTCTCGTAGGTATTTGGACATTTCTTTAGGTTCAGTTTTCTCTTCAATCCTATAATGGCTCCCCTTTTTATGGTCTCTCTCTTTCTCTTTCTCTCTCTTTTCTCTCTTCTATTCCTCTGTTGGCTCAGTCTTCCTAATCCCACGTGGTTTCCCCTCCTCCCCTTCTATTTCTCCTAGTCCCCACCACACTAACGGCTCCCCAATCCCCTTGTGCTCTGGAGAATTTTTTGTTTCCACCTTCATTGAGGGACCTTATATGAATATCTTAGATCTTCCTTGTCTATCAGTTTCTCTGGTGTTGTCAATTATATGCTGGTGATCCTTTGCTCTATGTCTAAAATACATATGTGAGCAAGTACATAGCATGTCCTTCTTTTTGTGATTGTGTTACTTCATTCAGGATGGTTTCTTCAAGTTCCATCCTCTTGCCTGAGAATTTCAAGATTCCATTGTTTTTTTCTTTCCCCCCACAGAGTAGTATTCCATTGTGTAGAAGTGCCATCATATCTTCTTTATCCATTCTTCAGTTGAGGGGCATCTAGGTTGCATCCACGTTCTTGCTGTTACAAATAATGCACCACGAACACAGTTGAGCACATGTCTTTGTTGCATGGATGTGCATCCTTTGGGTATATGACTAAGAGAGGGATCAGCGGGTCCTGTGGTAGACTGATTCCCAATTTCCTGAGGAACCGCCACACTGACCTCCAAATTGGCTGTGTAAGTTTGCACTCTCAGCAGCAGAGAAGGAGTGTTCTCCTTTCTCCACATCCTCTCCTGCATAAGACGTCATTGGTGTTCCGAATTTTAGCCATTCTGGCAGGAATAAGATGGTATCTCAAAGTTCTTTTGATTTGCATTTCCCTGATAGTTAAGGATGTTGATCACTTCATTTCGTGTCTTTCGGCCATTTTGAATTCCTCCATTGAGAATACTTTTCATTTCTGTACCCCCGTTTTTTTAATAGGGTTATTTGGTGTTTATTTGGTGTTTTGATGGCTAGTTTCTTGCTTTTTTTTTTTTTTTTTTTTTTTTTTTTTTTTTGGTATATTTTGGAGATCAGCCCTGTGTCAGATGTAGGAGTGGTGAAAAACTTCCCAGTCTGTGGGCTGCCATTTGGTCTTGTCAACTGTGTCCTTTGCTTTATAGAAGCTTCTGAGTTTGAGGAGGTCCCATTTACTAATTGTCAATCTCAGTGTCTGGAATTAAGTTTCGAAGGGGTCTTCTATGCCAATTTGTTCAAGGGTACCTCCCCACTTTCTCTTCTAAGAGGTTCAGTGTGGCAGGATTTATCACGATGTGTTTGATCCGTTTGACTTGAGGTTTGTGCATGGCGATAGACATGGTTCTATCTGCAGTTCTACACACCATCATCCAGTTGTGCCAGCATCATTTGTTGAAGATGATTTACCCCTACCATTGTATAGTTTTAACCGTTTTGTCAAAAAATCAGGTGTTCGAAGGTGTGTGCGTTATTATCATGTTTTCTATTCAATTCCATTGGTCTACTGCTCTATTTCTTGGCGATACCAGGTCCCTTTCAGGAGGATTGCTCTTTAGTAGAGCTTAAAGTTGGGAATGGTGATGACCTCTGAACTTCCTTTATTGTACAGGATATTTTGCCTATCCTGGTTCTCTTGTTTTCCAATATAAAGTCCATTATTATTATCCTTTCAAGGTTCGTGAAGAATTGTGCTGGGATTTTAATGGGCATGGCACCGTATCTATGGATTGATTTCGACAAGATTGCCATTTTTACAATGTTCATCCTACCAAGAGCATGGGAGATCTTTCCATTTTCTGCTATCTTCTTGAATTTCTTTCTTTAAAGCCACAAAGTTCTTATTATTAGGTCATTTGCTTATTTGGTAAGCATTACCCCAAGGTATTCTATGTTGTATGTGGCTATTGTAAATGATGATGTTTCTCAGATCTCTTTCTCAGCCCCTTTGTTGTCTGAATAAAGTAGGATTACTCATCTTTTTTGAGAATATCTTGTATCCTGCTAGTTTGCTGGAGGTGTTTGTAAGCCTCAGGTGTTCCCTGGTAGAAGATGGTTTTTTTTTTTTGTTTGTTTGTTTTTTGTTTTTTTGTTTTTGTTTGTTTTTGTTTTGTTTTTTTTTTTTTTGGGTGGGGGTTCAATTTTGTAAACTATCATATCATCTGCAAATAGAGAAAGTTTGATTTCTTCATTTCCATTTTGTGTCTCCATGATCTACCTTTGTTTTCTTATTGCTTTAGCTAGTACTTCAAGTACAATATTGGAGATATGGAATGAGATGATAGCCTTGTCTTGTTCTTGATTTTAGAGAAATCCCCTTAAACTTCCCTCCATTCAATTTGATATTGTCTATTGGTCTATGAACAGTGCTCTTTTTATGTTTAGATATGTTCCTGTTACCCCTGATCGCTCCAAGGCCTTTTTCGTGAAAGGGTGTTGATTTTTGCTGAAGGCTTTTTCAGAATCTAAGGAGATTATCGGGTGGATATCTTTTTCAGTTTTTTTGTAAGGTGGATCACCTTGATAGATTTTAGAATGTTAAACAACCCCTGCATACCAGTGATGAAGCCTACTTGGTCATGGTGGGTGATTTCTGTGATGTATGCTTGGATTCGGTTTGCCAGTATTTTATTTTGTATTTTTGCATCAATATTCATTAGGGATATTGGTCTGTAGTTTTTATTCCTAGTTGTGTCTTTGTGTGGCCTGAATACCAAGGTGATTGTGGCCTCCAAAAAAAAAGTGTTTGGCAATGAACTTTCTGTTTCTATTATGTGGAACAATTTGGGGAGTACGAAATTTAGATCTTCCTTGATTTTCCAGTAGAATTCTGGACTGAAGCCATCTGGCCCTGGTCTTTTTTGTGTGTCTGTCTGTCTGTCAGTCTGTCTGTCTGTCTCTCTCTCTCTCTCTCTCTCTCTCTCTGTGTGTGTGTGTGTGTGTGTGTGTGTGTGTGTGTGTGGATGGTGGAGGCTTTTGATGACTGCTTCTACTTCGTTAGGGGTTTATAGGTCTATTTAAGTTGTTTGTCTGTTATTGATTTTATTTTGGTGATAATTTTCAAGAAATTTGTTCATTTCCTTTGCATTCTCAAGTTTTGTGGAGTACAGGTTTTCAAGGTATGACCTGAATATTGTCTGGAGCTCACAGAGTTCACACATTTAATCCCAGCCCTAGAGAGGTATAAAAGGTAGAAGCAGGGGATTGAGGAGTCAGTCTCAGAATTCTCCAGCCCCTCCAAGGAGAGGAAGGTGTCTGAAACTTGGTGAGAGTTTGTGGAGACAGGAATAGCGCTTTCTTCCTGACATAAAGGTAAGAGGTAGTGGCTTGGCTTTCTCTGGATCTGCTATGTATCTTGCTGCACTCAACATTATTGGCAGCACATGGGAGTTAGAGGAAATCAGATCTCTGTGAGTTGTCGGGTAGCATAGCACGGTCTTAGAGCTAGTACCAGGAATGTAGGGTGTGACCACTGACAAACACTGTCTCAAAAAAATACAATTGATTTTGTAATTTTCAACACGATCAAACTCAGTTCAATCTCTGTCCTGAAAGTAGACGTAATTAACACGAACATGTCTTGTTTCGTTATTCTTCCACTAAGATTGGAAGGTTACTGAAGCCCTGGTTAGATTCCAGTGGTCATGGCAATGGTTACATAAAATGGAAATCTGATTAAAGACTATAAAACTAATTATTTAACAATACAGAGACAGATGCTTAGAGTTTGAGATGACTTGGAGAATGGGTTTTTACTGTTACCATAGACTCAGTTCAATCTGTTTCCTGATGGGAGATCCAATCAAACTGGTCACATACAAGCTATAGCACTAAGCTCAGGTAGGAGGATTAATGAGATTTCCATGTCAGCTCAGAATGAAAAAAAGAGTTTAGATAGGGCTGAGCTTCATTGATCCAATGAATATGGAAATCTTACAACTGTCTACATGTCATCATGAGAGTAAATCCCAGAATTGAAAATTGTGGGAGAAGTTTTGTTTGCTTGTTTGTTTTGTTTTGTTAATTTTTTTTTTTTTTTTCAAGACACGGTTTCTGTGTATTGCATTGCAGTCTGTACTGGAATTCAATCTGTAGAACAGGCTTCTCTTGAACTCACAGAGATCTGCCTGCCTCTGTGCCCCAAGTGCCGGGACTAAATGTGTGAGAAACCAATGCCTGTGCATGGACTAGTGTTAGAGTTAACCTGAGTCTTTGCAACAATCTGGTCTCCCCCCACACACACCTTTCCCACATCTGATTCTCTCTAGCCACAGCTGTGAAAGCTCAAGTATGATTGGGTGGGGATATGCTCAATTATCCAATCAGATGGCAGAATATGGCTGATGGTGGCGATTTGAATGGAAGGTGTAAGAGGATATGGGCATATAAGGGTTATCCTGGCCAGGTTAAACAGAGTTGTTTGGATCCTCAAGTCACTAACACAACTGCTGGGATTGGAACACCTCTTATGTGTGTGCTGATCAGGTTAGCCATTCAAGCCCTTCAGGACATACAACCTTACCAAGGATCTCCAGTCCCTCGGGCCATCTTAGTAACCTTGGAGTTGTTATTATGTTTGGTTTTGCTATTTGAAGCTGAAAATCTCATTTAGCCCTGGTTAGCCTAGAACCCCACATGCAGCTTAGTGTTATGAGAGTATTATGAGACTTGCTGATTCAGCAGAAGGGTCGACCTAGGTGAGTCAGAAAGTGTGACATGGAGGGGAAGAGTGTGGATGGAGAGAAGTGACTACAGAGTTCAGAATGTGGATCGAGTTGAATCAGAGCTGTCTTGGAGAAGTGAATAAATGAAAAGAGACAGTGGTGCATGGAGCACAGGTGCTAACCTGCTGTGCCCTTTAAGAGAATGATGAGGTTGCGATATTCAGGGGTTAAGACACACTGAGCAAGTACCGACCAACAACTCCAATCTGGCTTAAAAGGATTTAATTCAATGTGATTATGGACTTGTTAACTGAAGATGAAGAAAATTCTGTAGAAGCCCACAGATGGCCATGAATCTCAGCGAAGCATCAAGTTGACAAATTGTCAGTACTCAAACTCCTAAAGAGTGGTCTGGGGCTCATCTTGGCTGCAGGTCTAAAATATTAGAAATGACAGTGACTGTCTCCATTTCACATATTCTCCCAACAACCCCCACTGATTGAATGCAAAGTAAACTTGGCTGTGGGATTTTTAACTTTGATCTTGTGGATCAAGAAAGACATTTGAAGATGATTTCCCACAAAAGAGTCTTGCTCTTGTTTACTTTTCCACTCTCTCATTGCCCAGGGTTGTAGGATTCTGGGGAGCAGTGTTTTTGATTAGCAGAATAACGGGGAGATATGTTGCCATGGTGGCTCATGTCCATGAGCATGAGGCCTTTGAGGGACCTATGCCTATGAGAAGTCAGACAGTGTGTAATAGGAAATATGGGCTTTCCAACTTTTCTAGACTAGTGACCAAAGCCCGGCAGGGTTTACGCCATGAAGGGGCAGAGAGTCCTGCTGAAAGTGACTTGTCTGAAAGGATTAATTCCTCTGAATATTCCCATAGCACCTGTCTGTGTGAAGGTCAAGATGAGTTCGCCATTGACACTCCAGATGCTGGCAAGAAGTAGTCTGCTCAAAAATGAAGCCTTGGCTATCTCTGCTCTGAATAAACTACCCATGGAGCTCTTCCCACCGCTATTCAAAGATGCCTTTAAGGGGAAACAAACCAAGATCCTAAGTGCTATGGTGGCAGCCTGGCCTTTCAGATGCCTTCCCTTGGGAGCCCTGATGAAGTTTCCTGACCTGGAGATCTTGAAGGCTGTGCTGGCTGGCCTTGATTTGCTGATTCAGCAGAAGGATCGACCTAGGTGAGTCAGAAAGTGTGACATGGAGGGGAAGAGTGTGGATGGAGAGAAGTGACTACAGAGTTCAGAATGTGGGTCGAGTTGAATCAGAGCTGTCTTAGAGAAGTGAATAAATGAAAAGAGACAGTGGTGCATGGAGCGCACTGCTAAGAGATGTAGTCAACACACAATGAGTCTACCTCGGCCTCTGTAGCCAGGCCCTAGAAAGGAAACTTTTGAGTCTTGGTTTCCAGGATGCATTCAAGGGAAGTGGATGTGTGAGGTGAAAGCCGATTATACATTGGCAGTCCTGCCATTTGAATCCCCTTCTTGTTTGACCAACAGGAATTGCAAATTAGAGGTGCTTGATTTTCGGGATGCCCATCATAACTTCTGGAACGTGTGGGCTGGAACAGAGGATGGTGTCTGCTCTCCAGATGTCGTCGTAGAGACCCAACCAGTGGTGCACCATCCCGAAAGACAGGGAAAAGAGGTTGTGACTGTGATGATGAACCTTTCCCTCCATTCCAGACATCTCTGTGAATACCTGGAATGTTTCCACTGCTGGGCCCAGCAGAGAAAAGATGTGCTGCAGGTGATCTGTGAAAAGCTGGAGTTTGGGGCCCGCCCTGTCTATAACCCCCTAGAGCTGCTGGAGGTATTTGCGCCATGCAGTATACGGGAACTGGAAGTGAATGCTCGCTGGGACCTGAGGACCCTTGCAAAGTTTGCCCCTGGCCTGGGCCAGATGAAAAACCTTCAGAAACTCCTTCTTCATGAAGTCTTCACACCCTTGCGTTGGTTGTGGAACCAAGAGATGAAACGACGGTGTTTTCGACAGATCGTTTCTCAGTTCTCCCAACTCAACAAGCTCCAGCATCTCTGTTTGAATCGTGTCTTCCTCCTGAATGCAAGACTGGACCAAGTGCTCAGGTAAGGAAGGATAGAGAGCTTGTTTCACAGGCCAGAGAAGAGCCTTTCCGTGTTACATGAAACATCAGTGTACACCTGGGGCTTGCCAGCCACTGGTGACTACACACGGATATGACCTCTGAATGATTGCTCTAGTAGTCTTTCTGCTATTCTTCCCACCATCACCGAGAAACGGTCTTTGAAACCTGACCTACAGAGGGGAGGGTGTTTTAAGTCACATGTTGCCCCATGTCAGCACTGTCCTCAGAACTGTATGCACAGTTTACATCGCTCTCTGATTTTCCAAGGGACAGGGGCTCTCTGAGCACAGGTAGTGTCTAAGTCAATGGAAAATTACTGAGAGTGAAGTGATTAGGGTGGGTCAAAGGGAAGACCTCTCAGTAGTACAGAGGCTGTGCTAGGAGGTGGGACTCATGAGGACCAATGTTAGCACACACAGAGAAGGCTCTGAGTTGCCACCAGGTCTTCTTTCTTGGCTTCCTGCTGGCCCCATTTGTCATCTGATGAGGCTTTGAGTTTGACAGCGCAGGGGAACCAGGGTTGGGGACCTAAGCAGTCACATGATTTTGCCTGTGCTATTACTTCTCCATCTGAGAGCATTCTGGAATTGACCTCCACCAAGATCTCAGAACGACATTAGGACACACTAACCACTGCTCACTTGAAGTTGGTGCCCTTTGTCTACCACTATTAAACTTACTGAGATAATCTGCCTTGTCTTTCTGTAGGAACTTGGAGAGTCCCTTAGAGACCCTAGCAATCACTCGCTGCTCACTATCAGAATCAGACATGAGTTACCTGTCCCAGTGCCCAAGCGTCCATCGGCTCACACATCTGGACCTGAGTGGTGTCACCTTTTTAAATTTAAGTCATCCACTTCTGGGAAGACTGCTAGAGAGATTGACAGCTACCCTGCAGACATTAAAATTGAAGGGTTGTATGCTCATGGACTTCCAAATGGATGTCATCCTCCCTGCCCTGAGCCAGTGTTCCCAGCTGGTGGAGGTGAATTTGATGAAGAACTTCCTGTCTTTGACCAGCCTTAAGAAGCTGCTTCAGCACACTGCCCACCTGACACAGCTCACCTTGGAGATGTATCCTGCCCCTGGTGAAGTGTATGATGACTTTGGTGATGTCCTGCCAGACAGATTTGTCCAATGTTGTTCTGAGCTCTTGGACACTCTTAGAGCAATAAGACAGCCAAAGGAGGTCTACTTTGTGAGTAAGAAGTGTCTAGATTGCAGGCGATTCTGTGTCTATCACCAAGAGGCCTCCCTATGTTCATGTTGGGAATAAAGGATGAGAGATTACTGCTGGCCTGAGAAAGGAAATCAAGGACTCCAGTGACTCTTTAGAGAGACACAGAGCTTGTCTATTCAAGGTGTTTTGGATATACTTGGAGACAATGTCATACCAAGGAATCAGAGGAGAGAGAGAGAGAGAGAAGCTTTGACATGGACAATCAGGGCCTGCTCATCTGCTCAGGGCCAACGGTGAAGACCCAACCTCAGATAGGAAAAGGGATTTGAGAACACTGTGTACTGACCCCACCACAGTCAGTGTGTGAGAGTTCAGATACACAGGGGAGGGGATAAAGACAGAGCATAGTACAAAGAGCACCATGGACTGGATGAAATGTGTTCCATGTCTCTGCCTCCACCTTTTCTTTGCCTGACTTACATAAAGATTTGTAATATGTGCACATATATTTCCTTTTTGAAGAGTAACATTGACTGTAGAATGAACTGTTGTTGAGAGCACGGTCCTCTCCCTTTTCAACTGAGATCTGTCTTTCTGTGTTTATGAGAGGCATTTAAGCTGGATATTACTTGCCTCGCCCACCATCCTTAACGTTACAGTTTCCAATAAGCTCAATAAAAAATGCTTTTGCATGAGAGAGTGTGTTGCACACTTTTAATTTACTAAGGTTTTCCCTTGACAATCCCAGACTTGTGCACTGTGCTCACTGTGTTTGCATACTCTTGTGTCTCTTTGTCTCTACACCTTCTGCGTCTTAGAACTTTCAGGCAGATGCTAACCTAACATGCCACACTCTTGGGATTTTTATACCTCAGCTTCATGTAATCTCATCATAAAGTCCGAGATAAACTCTTGGAATGATGGATGACTCAGCGAATGAGGGTGCTTCATAACTTCTCTGGGGACCAGTGTTTGATCTTAGCGGGCAGAAACACGTGGACCTCTTTCCGGATATCTGACATTCATTTCTGGTTTCTGGAAGCGCTTGCTGTTACCTCCATATACATACACACATACCACACACATGCCCTTCAAAAGACATTTTCTTAAAGATAAGTAAAGTTAAAGTATGGAAAAACACAAATGAATTTATAGTATTAAACAGGAATCCAGTCTAGAGGTCGATATCCCCACAGGGTTTAACCCATCAAAGTATGAAAAAGATAATAGCAAGTAGACTGATGACGCCCATGTGGGAATCTCCATAGATTCCCACATAGACAGTTGCGGTAAACGGTCCCTATGTGTTTCTGCAGCCTGGCCTTGTCCTCCCTGCCTGCATCTTGATTCGAGTCGGCTCAGTGTTTAGTTGTGGGTGTTTGCTTATGCTTCCATCAGGTACTAGATGAGGGCTCCATGGTGTTTGATAAATTAGTTGTTGATCTCATTATCAGGGAAGGGCATTTATGGTAGCCTTTGCTACAAATTTTTAACTGGGGTCATTCTCGTAGGTATTTGGACATTTCTTTAGGTTCAGTTTTCTCTTCAATCCTATAATGGCTCCCCTTTTTATGGTCTCTCTCTTTCTCTTTCTCTCTCTTTTCTCTCTTCTATTCCTCTGTTGGCTCAGTCTTCCTAATCCCACGTGGTTTCCCCTCCTCCCCTTCTATTTCTCCTAGTCCCCACCACACTAACGGCTCCCCAATCCCCTTGTGCTCTGGAGAATTTTTTGTTTCCACCTTCATTGAGGGACCTTATATGAATATCTTAGATCTTCCTTGTCTATCAGTTTCTCTGGTGTTGTCAATTATATGCTGGTGATCCTTTGCTCTATGTCTAAAATACATATGTGAGCAAGTACATAGCATGTCCTTCTTTTTGTGATTGTGTTACTTCATTCAGGATGGTTTCTTCAAGTTCCATCCTCTTGCCTGAGAATTTCAAGATTCCATTGTTTTTTTCTTTCCCCCACAGAGTAGTATTCCATTGTGTAGAAGTGCCATCATATCTTCTTTATCCATTCTTCAGTTGAGGGGCATCTAGGTTGCATCCACGTTCTTGCTGTTACAAATAATGCACCACGAACACAGTTGAGCACATGTCTTTGTTGCATGGATGTGCATCCTTTGGGTATATGACTAAGAGAGGGATCAGCGGGTCCTGTGGTAGACTGATTCCCAATTTCCTGAGGAACCGCCACACTGACCTCCAAATTGGCTGTGTAAGTTTGCACTCTCAGCAGCAGAGAAGGAGTGTTCTCCTTTCTCCACATCCTCTCCTGCATAAGACGTCATTGGTGTTCCGAATTTTAGCCATTCTGGCAGGAATAAGATGGTATCTCAAAGTTCTTTTGATTTGCATTTCCCTGATAGTTAAGGATGTTGATCACTTCATTTCGTGTCTTTCGGCCATTTTGAATTCCTCCATTGAGAATACTTTTCATTTCTGTACCCCCGTTTTTTAATAGGGTTATTTGGTGTTTTGATGGCTAGTTGTTTTTGGTTTTTTGTTGCTTTTTTTTTTTTTTTTTTTGGTATATTTTGGAGATCAGCCCTGTGTCAGATGTAGGAGTGGTGAAAAACTTCCCAGTCTGTGGGCTGCCATTTGGTCTTGTCAACTGTGTCCTTTGCTTTATAGAAGCTTCTGAGTTTGAGGAGGTCCCATTTACTAATTGTCAATCTCAGTGTCTGGAATTAAGTTTCGAAGGGGTCTTCTATGCCAATTTGTTCAAGGGTACCTCCCCACTTTCTCTTCTAAGAGGTTCAGTGTGGCAGGATTTATCACGATGTGTTTGATCCGTTTGACTTGAGGTTTGTGCATGGCGATAGACATGGTTCTATCTGCAGTTCTACACACCATCATCCAGTTGTGCCAGCATCATTTGTTGAAGATGATTTACTCCTACCATTGTATAGTTTTAACCGTTTTGTCAAAAATCAGGTGTTCGAAGGTGTGTGCGTTATTATCATGTTTTCTATTCAATTCCATTGGTCTACTGCTCTATTTCTTGGCGATACCAGGTCCCTTTCAGGAGGATTGCTCTTTAGTAGAGCTTAAAGTTGGGAATGGTGATGACCTCTGAACTTCCTTTATTGTACAGGATATTTTGCCTATCCTGGTTCTCTTGTTTTCCAATATAAAGTCCATTATTATTATCCTTTCAAGGTTCGTGAAGAATTGTGCTGGGATTTTAATGGGCATGGCACAGTATCTATGGATTGATTTCGACAAGATTGCCATTTTTACAATGTTCATCCTACCAAGAGCATGGGAGATCTTTCCATTTTCTGCTATCTTCTTGAATTTCTTTCTTTAAAGCCACAAAGTTCTTATTATTAGGTCATTTGCTTATTTGGTAAGCATTACCCCAAGGTATTCTATGTTGTATGTGGCTATTGTAAATGATGATGTTTCTCAGATCTCTTTCTCAGCCCCTTTGTTGTCTGAATAAAGTAGGATTACTCATCTTTTTTGAGAATATCTTGTATCCTGCTAGTTTGCTGGAGGTGTTTGTAAGCCTCAGGTGTTCCCTGGTAGAAGATGGTTTTTTTGTTTGTTTGTTTGTTTTTTTGTTTTTTGTTTTTTTTTTTGTTTTGTTTTTTTTTTTGGGTGGGGGTTCAATTTTGTAAACTATCATATCATCTGCAAATAGAGAAAGTTTGATTTCTTCATTTCCATTTTGTGTCTCCATGATCTACCTTTGTTTTCTTATTGCTTTAGCTAGTACTTCAAGTACAATATTGGAGATATGGAATGAGATGATAGCCTTGTCTTGTTCTTGATTTTAGAGAAATCCCCTTAAACTTCCCTCCATTCAATTTGATATTGTCTATTGGTCTATGAACAGTGCTCTTTTTATGTTTAGATATGTTCCTGTTACCCCTGATCGCTCCAAGGCCTTTTTCGTGAAAGGGTGTTGATTTTTGCTGAAGGCTTTTTCAGAATCTAAGGAGATTATCGGGTGGATATCTTTTTCAGTTTTTTTGTAAGGTGGATCACCTTGATAGATTTTAGAATGTTAAACAACCCCTGCATACCAGTGATGAAGCCTACTTGGTCATGGTGGGTGATTTCTGTGATGTATGCTTGGATTCGGTTTGCCAGTATTTTATTTTGTATTTTTGCATCAATATTCATTAGGGATATTGGTCTGTAGTTTTTATTCCTAGTTGTGTCTTTGTGTGGCCTGAATACCAAGGTGATTGTGGCCTCCAAAAAAAAAAGTGTTTGGCAATGAACTTTCTGTTTCTATTATGTGGAACAATTTGGGGAGTACGAAATTTAGATCTTCCTTGATTTTCCAGTAGAATTCTGGACTGAAGCCATCTGGCCCTGGTCTTTTTGTGTGTCTGTCTGTCTGTCTGTCTGTCTGTCTGTCTGTCTCTCTCTCTCTCTCTCTCTCTCTCTCTCTCTCTGTGTGTGTGTGTGTGTGTGTGTGTGTGTGTGTGTGGTGGAAGGCTTTTGATGACTGCTTCTACTTCGTTAGGGGTTTATAGGTCTATTTAAGTTGTTTGTCTGTTATTGATTTTATTTTGGTGATAATTTTCAAGAAATTTGTTCATTTCCTTTGCATTCTCAAGTTTTGTGGAGTACAGGTTTTCAAGGTATGACCTGAATATTGTCTGGAGCTCACAGAGTTCACACATTTAATCCCAGCCCTAGAGAGGTATAAAAGGTAGAAGCAGGGGATTGAGGAGTCAGTCTCAGAATTCTCCAGCCCCTCCAAGGAGAGGAAGGTGTCTGAAACTTGGTGAGAGTTTGTGGAGACAGGAATAGCGCTTTCTTCCTGACATAAAGGTAAGAGGTAGTGGCTTGGCTTTCTCTGGATCTGCTATGTATCTTGCTGCACTCAACATTATTGGCAGCACATGGGAGTTAGAGGAAGTCAGATCTCTGTGAGTTGTCGGGTAGCATAGCACGGTCTTAGAGCTAGTACCAGGAATGTAGGGTGTGACCACTGACAAACACTGTCTCAAAAAAATACAATTGATTTTGTAATTTTCAACACGATCAAACTCAGTTCAATCTCTGTCCTGAAAGTAGACGTAATTAACACGAACATGTCTTGTTTCGTTATTCTTCCACTAAGATTGGAAGGTTACTGAAGCCCTGGTTAGATTCCAGTGGTCATGGCAATGGTTACATAAAATGGAAATCTGATTAAAGACTATAAAACTAATTATTTAACAATACAGAGACAGATGCTTAGAGTTTGAGATGACTTGGAGAATGGGTTTTTACTGTTACCATAGACTCAGTTCAATCTGTTTCCTGATGGGAGATCCAATCAAACTGGTCACATACAAGCTATAGCACTAAGCTCAGGTAGGAGGATTAATGAGATTTCCATGTCAGCTCAGAATGAAAAAAGAGTTTAGATAGGGCTGAGCTTCATTGATCCAATGAATATGGAAATCTTACAACTGTCTACATGTCATCATGAGAGTAAATCCCAGAATTGAAAATTGGGGGAGAAGTTTTGTTTGCTTGTTTGTTTTGTTTTGTTAATTTTTTGTTTTTTTTTTCAAGACACGGTTTCTGTGTATTGCATTGCAGTCTGTACTGGAATTCAATCTGTAGAACAGGCTTCTCTTGAACTCACAGAGATCTGCCTGCCTCTGTGCCCCAAGTGCCGGGACTAAATGTGTGAGAAACCAATGCCTGTGCATGGACTAGTGTTAGAGTTAACCTGAGTCTTTGGTACAATCTGGTCTCCCCCCACACACACCTTTCCCACATCTGATTCTCTCTAGCCACAGCTGTGAAAGCTCAAGTATGATTGGGTGGGGATATGCTCAATTATCCAATCAGATGGCAGAATATGGCTGATGGTGGCGATTTGAATGGAAGGTGTAAGAGGATATGGGCATATAAGGGTTATCCTGGCCAGGTTAAACAGAGTTGTTTGGATCCTCAAGTCACTAACACAACTGCTGGGATTGGAACACCTCTTATGTGTGTGCTGATCAGGTTAGCCATTCAAGCCCTTCAGGACATACAACCTTACCAAGGATCTCCAGTCCCTCGGGCCATCTTAGTAACCTTGGATTTGTTATTATGTTTGGTTTTGCTATTTGAAGCTGAAAATCTCATTTAGCCCTGGTTAGCCTAGAACCCCACATGCAGCTTAGTGTTATGAGAGTATTATGAGATTTGCTGATTCAGCAGAAGGGTCGACCTAGGTGAGTCAGAAAGTGTGACATGGAGGGGAAGAGTGTGGATGGAGAGAAGTGACTACAGAGTTCAGAATGTGGGTCGAGTTGAATCAGAGCTGTCTTGGAGAAGTGAATAAATGAAAAGAGACAGTGGTGCATGGAGCACAGGTGCTAACCTGCTGTGCCCTTTAAGAGAATGATGAGGTTGCGATATTCAGGGGTTAAGACACACTGAGCAAGTACCGACCAACAACTCCAATCTGGCTTAAAAGGATTTAATTCAATGTGATTATGGACTTGTTAACTGAAGATGAAGAAAATTCTGTAGAAGCCCACAGATGGCCATGAATCTCAGCGAAGCATCAAGTTGACAAATTGTCAGTACTCAAACTCCTAAAGAGTGGTCTGGGGCTCATCTTGGCTGCAGGTCTAAAATATTAGAAATGACAGTGACTGTCTCCATTTCACATATTCTCCCAACAACCCCCACTGATTGAATGCAAAGTAAACTTGGCTGTGGGATTTTTAACTTTGATCTTGTGGATCAAGAAAGACATTTGAAGATGATTTCCCACAAAAGAGTCTAGCTCTTGTTTACTTTTCCACTCTCTCATTGCCCAGGGTTGTAGTATTCTGGGGAGCAGTGTTTTTGATTAGCAGAATAACGGGGAGATTTGTTGCCATGGTGGCTCATGTCCATGAGCATGAGGCCTTTGAGGGACCTATGCCTATGAGAAGTCAGACAGTGTGTAATAGGAAATATGGGCTTTCCAACTTTTCTAGACTAGTGACCAAAGCCCGGCAGGGTTTACGCCATGAAGGGGCAGAGAGTCCTGCTGAAAGTGACTTGTCTGAAAGGATTAATTCCTCTGAATATTCCCATAGCACCTGTCTGTGTGAAGGTCAAGATGAGTTCGCCATTGACACTCCAGATGCTGGCAAGAAGTAGTCTGCTCAAAAATGAAGCCTTGGCTATCTCTGCTCTGAATAAACTACCCATGGAGCTCTTCCCACCGCTATTCAAAGATGCCTTTAAGGGGAAACAAACCAAGATCCTAAGTGCTATGGTGGCAGCCTGGCCTTTCAGATGCCTTCCCTTGGGAGCCCTGATGAAGTTTCCTGACCTGGAGATCTTGAAGGCTGTGCTGGCTGGCCTTGATTTGCTGATTCAGCAGAAGGATCGACCTAGGTGAGTCAGAAAGTGTGACATGGAGGGGAAGAGTGTGGATGGAGAGAAGTGACTACAGAGTTCAGAATGTGGGTCGAGTTGAATCAGAGCTGTCTTAGAGAAGTGAATAAATGAAAAGAGACAGTGGTGCATGGAGCGCACTGCTAAGAGATGTAGTCAACACACAATGAGTCTACCTCGGCCTCTGTAGCCAGGCCCTAGAAAGGAAACTTTTGAGTCTTGGTTTCCAGGATGCATTCAAGGGAAGTGGATGTGTGAGGTGAAAGCCGATTATACATTGGCAGTCCTGCCATTTGAATCCCCTTCTTGTTTGACCAACAGGAATTGCAAATTAGAGGTGCTTGATTTTCGGGATGCCCATCATAACTTCTGGAACGTGTGGGCTGGAACAGAGGATGGTGTCTGCTCTCCAGATGTCGTCGTAGAGACCCAACCAGTGGTGCACCATCCCGAAAGACAGGGAAAAGAGGTTGTGACTGTGATGATGAACCTTTCCCTCCATTCCAGACATCTCTGTGAATACCTGGAATGTTTCCACTGCTGGGCCCAGCAGAGAAAAGATGTGCTGCAGGTGATCTGTGAAAAGCTGGAGTTTGGGGCCCGCCCTGTCTATAACCCCCTAGAGCTGCTGGAGGTATTTGCGCCATGCAGTATACGGGAACTGGAAGTGAATGCTCGCTGGGACCTGAGGACCCTTGCAAAGTTTGCCCCTGGCCTGGGCCAGATGAAAAACCTTCAGAAACTCCTTCTTCATGAAGTCTTCACACCCTTGCGTTGGTTGTGGAACCAAGAGATGAAACGACGGTGTTTTCGACAGATCGTTTCTCAGTTCTCCCAACTCAACAAGCTCCAGCATCTCTGTTTGAATCGTGTCTTCCTCCTGAATGCAAGACTGGACCAAGTGCTCAGGTAAGGAAGGATAGAGAGCTTGTTTCACAGGCCAGAGAAGAGCCTTTCCGTGTTACATGAAACATCAGTGTACACCTGGGGCTTGCCAGCCACTGGTGACTACACACGGATATGACCTCTGAATGATTGCTCTAGTAGTCTTTCTGCTATTCTTCCCACCATCACCGAGAAACGGTCTTTGAAACCTGACCTACAGAGGGGAGGGTGTTTTAAGTCACATGTTGCCCCATGTCAGCACTGTCCTCAGAACTGTATGCACAGTTTACATCGCTCTCTGATTTTCCAAGGGACAGGGGCTCTCTGAGCACAGGTAGTGTCTAAGTCAATGGAAAATTACTGAGAGTGAAGTGATTAGGGTGGGTCAAAGGGAAGACCTCTCAGTAGTACAGAGGCTGTGCTAGGAGGTGGGACTCATGAGGACCAATGTTAGCACACACAGAGAAGGCTCTGAGTTGCCACCAGGTCTTCTTTCTTGGCTTCCTGCTGGCCCCATTTGTCATCTGATGAGGCTTTGAGTTTGACAGCGCAGGGGAACCAGGGTTGGGGACCTAAGCAGTCACATGATTTTGCCTGTGCTATTACTTCTCCATCTGAGAGCATTCTGGAATTGACCTCCACCAAGATCTCAGAACGACATTAGGACACACTAACCACTGCTCACTTGAAGTTGGTGCCCTTTGTCTACCACTATTAAACTTACTGAGATAATCTGCCTTGTCTTTCTGTAGGAACTTGGAGAGTCCCTTAGAGACCCTAGCAATCACTCGCTGCTCACTATCAGAATCAGACATGAGTTACCTGTCCCAGTGCCCAAGCGTCCATCGGCTCACACATCTGGACCTGAGTGGTGTCACCTTTTTAAATTTAAGTCATCCACTTCTGGGAAGACTGCTAGAGAGATTGACAGCTACCCTGCAGACATTAAAATTGAAGGGTTGTATGCTCATGGACTTCCAAATGGATGTCATCCTCCCTGCCCTGAGCCAGTGTTCCCAGCTGGTGGAGGTGAATTTGATGAAGAACTTCCTGTCTTTGACCAGCCTTAAGAAGCTGCTTCAGCACACTGCCCACCTGACACAGCTCACCTTGGAGATGTATCCTGCCCCTGGTGAAGTGTATGATGACTTTGGTGATGTCCTGCCAGACAGATTTGTCCAATGTTGTTCTGAGCTCTTGGACACTCTTAGAGCAATAAGACAGCCAAAGGAGGTCTACTTTGTGAGTAAGAAGTGTCTAGATTGCAGGCGATTCTGTGTCTATCACCAAGAGGCCTCCCTATGTTCATGTTGGGAATAAAGGATGAGAGATTACTGCTGGCCTGAGAAAGGAAATCAAGGACTCCAGTGACTCTTTAGAGAGACACAGAGCTTGTCTATTCAAGGTGTTTTGGATATACTTGGAGACAATGTCATACCAAGGAATCAGAGGAGGAGAGAGAGAGAGAGAAGCTTTGACATGGACAATCAGGGCCTGCTCATCTGCTCAGGGCCAACGGTGAAGACCCAACCTCAGATAGGAAAAGGGATTTGAGAACACTGTGTACTGACCCCACCACAGTCAGTGTGTGAGAGTTCAGATACACAGGGGAGGGGATAAAGACAGAGCATAGTACAAAGAGCACCATGGACTGGATGAAATGTGTTCCATGTCTCTGCCTCCACCTTTTCTTTGCCTGACTTACATAAAGATTTGTAATATGTGCACATATATTTCCTTTTGAAGAGTAACATTGACTGTAGAATGAACTGTTGTTGAGAGCACGGTCCTCTCCCTTTTCAACTGAGATCTGTCTTTCTGTGTTTATGAGAGGCATTTAAGCTGGATATTACTTGCCTCGCCCACCATCCTTAACGTTACAGTTTCCAATAAGCTCAATAAAAAATGCTTTTGCATGAGAGAGTGTGTTGCACACTTTTAATTTACTAAGGTTTTCCCTTGACAATCCCAGACTTGTGCACTGTGCTCACTGTGTTTGCATACTCTTGTGTCTCTTTGTCTCTACACCTTCTGCGTCTTAGAACTTTCAGGCAGATGCTAACCTAACATGCCACACTCTTGGGATTTTTATACCTCAGCTTCATGTAATCTCATCATAAAGTCCGAGATAAACTCTTGGAATGATGGATGACTCAGCGAATGAGGGTGCTTCATAACTTCTCTGGGGACCAGTGTTTGATCTTAGCGGGCAGAAACACGTGGACCTCTTTCCGGATATCTGACATTCATTTCTGGTTTCTGGAAGCGCTTGCTGTTACCTCCATATACATACACACATACCACACACATGCCCTTCAAAAGACATTTTCTTAAAGATAAGTAAAGTTAAAGTATGGAAAAACACAAATGAATTTATAGTATTAAACAGGAATCCAGTCTAGAGGTCGATATCCCCACAGGGTTTAACCCATCAAAGTATGAAAAAGATAATAGCAAGTAGACTGATGACGCCCATGTGGGAATCTCCATAGATTCCCACATAGACAGTTGCGGTAAACGGTCCCTATGTGTTTCTGCAGCCTGGCCTTGTCCTCCCTGCCTGCATCTTGATTCGAGTCGGCTCAGTGTTTAGTTGTGGGTGTTTGCTTATGCTTCCATCAGGTACTAGATGAGGGCTCCATGGTGTTTGATAAATTAGTTGTTGATCTCATTATCAGGGAAGGGCATTTATGGTAGCCTTTGCTACAAATTTTTAACTGGGGTCATTCTCGTAGGTATTTGGACATTTCTTTAGGTTCAGTTTTCTCTTCAATCCTATAATGGCTCCCCTTTTTATGGTCTCTCTCTTTCTCTTTCTCTCTCTTTTCTCTCTTCTATTCCTCTGTTGGCTCAGTCTTCCTAATCCCACGTGGTTTCCCCTCCTCCCCTTCTATTTCTCCTAGTCCCCACCACACTAACGGCTCCCCAATCCCCTTGTGCTCTGGAGAATTTTTTGTTTCCACCTTCATTGAGGGACCTTATATGAATATCTTAGATCTTCCTTGTCTATCAGTTTCTCTGGTGTTGTCAATTATATGCTGGTGATCCTTTGCTCTATGTCTAAAATACATATGTGAGCAAGTACATAGCATGTCCTTCTTTTTGTGATTGTGTTACTTCATTCAGGATGGTTTCTTCAAGTTCCATCCTCTTGCCTGAGAATTTCAAGATTCCATTGTTTTTTTCTTTCCCCCCACAGAGTAGTATTCCATTGTGTAGAAGTGCCATCATATCTTCTTTATCCATTCTTCAGTTGAGGGGCATCTAGGTTGCATCCACGTTCTTGCTGTTACAAATAATGCACCACGAACACAGTTGAGCACATGTCTTTGTTGCATGGATGTGCATCCTTTGGGTATATGACTAAGAGAGGGATCAGCGGGTCCTGTGGTAGACTGATTCCCAATTTCCTGAGGAACCGCCACACTGACCTCCAAATTGGCTGTGTAAGTTTGCACTCTCAGCAGCAGAGAAGGAGTGTTCTCCTTTCTCCACATCCTCTCCTGCATAAGACGTCATTGGTGTTTCCGAATTTTAGCCATTCTGGCAGGAATAAGATGGTATCTCAAAGTTCTTTTGATTTGCATTTCCCTGATAGTTAAGGATGTTGATCACTTCATTTCGTGTCTTTCGGCCATTTTGAATTCCTCCATTGAGAATACTTTTCATTTCTGTACCCCCGTTTTTTAATAGGGTTATTTGGTGTTTTGATGGCTAGTTTCTTGCTTTTTTTTTTTTTGGTATATTTTGGAGATCAGCCCTGTGTCAGATGTAGGAGTGGTGAAAAACTTCCCAGTCTGTGGGCTGCCATTTGGTCTTGTCAACTGTGTCCTTTGCTTTATAGAAGCTTCTAAGTTTGAGGAGGTCCCATTTACTAATTGTCAATCTCAGTGTCTGGAATTAAGTTTCGGAAGGGGTCTTCTATACCAATTTGTTCAAGGGTACCTCCCCACTTTCTCTTCTAAGAGGTTCAGTGTGGCAGGATTTATCACGATGTGTTTGATCCGTTTGACTTGAGGTTTGTGCATGGCGATAGACATGGTTCTATCTGCAGTTCTACACACCATCATCCAGTTGTGCCAGCATCATTTGTTGAAGATGATTTACTCCTCCCATTGTATAGTTTTAACTGTTTTGTCAAAAATCAGGTGTTCGAAGGTGTGTGCGTTATTATCATGTTTTCTATTCAATTCCATTGGTCTACTGCTCTATTTCTTGGCCAATACCAGGCCCTTTTCAGGAGGATTGCTCTGTAGTAGAGCTTAAAGTTGGGAATGGTGATGACCTCTGAACTTCCTTTATTGTACAGGATATTTTGCCTATCCTGGTTCTCTTGTTTTCCAATATAAAGTCCATTATTATTATCCTTTCAAGGTTCGTGAAGAATTGTGCTGGGATTTTAATGGGCATGGCACAGTATCTATGGATTGATTTCGACAAGATTGCCATTTTTACAATGTTCATCCTACCAAGAGCATGGGAGATCTTTCCATTTTCTGCTATCTTCTTGAATTTCTTTCTTTAAAGCCACAAAGTTCTTATTATTAGGTCATTTGCTTATTTGGTAAGCATTACCCCAAGGTATTCTATGTTGTATGTGGCTATTGTAAATGATGATGTTTCTCAGATCTCTTTCTCAGCCCCTTTGTTGTCTGAATAAAGTAGGATTACTCATCTTTTTTGAGAATATCTTGTATCCTGCTAGTTTGCTGGAGGTGTTTGTAAGCCTCAGGTGTTCCCTGGTAGAAGATGGTTTTTTTTTTTGTTTGTTTTTTGTGTTTTTGTTTTGTTTTTGTTTTTTTTTTGGGGGTGGGGGTTCAATTTTGTAAACTATCATATCATCTGCAAATAGAGAAAGTTTGATTTCTTCATTTCCATTTTGTGTCTCCATGATCTACCTTTGTTTTCTTATTGCTTTAGCTAGTACTTCAAGTACAATATTGGAGATATGGAATGAGATGACAGCCTTGTCTTGTTCTTGATTTTAGAGAAATCCCCTTAAACTTCCCTCCATTCAATTTGATATTGTCTGTTGGTCTATGAATAGTGCTCTTTTTATGTTTAGATATGTTCCTGTTACCCCTGATCGCTCCAAGGCCTTTTTCGTGAAAGGGTGTTGATTTTTGCTGAAGGCTTTTTCAGAATCTAAGGAGATTATCGGGTGGTTATCTTTTTCAGTTTTTTTGTAAGGTGGATCACCTTGATAGATTTTAGAATGTTAAACAACCCCTGCATACCAGTGATGAAGCCTACTTGGTCATGGTGGGTGATTTCTGTGATGTATGCTTGGATTCGGTTTGCCAGTATTTTATTTTGTATTTTTGCATCAATATTCATTAGGGATATTGGTCTGTAGTTTTTATTCCTAGTTGTGTCTTTGTGTGGCCTGAATACCAAGGTGATTGTGGCCTCCAAAAAAAAAAGTGTTTGGCAATGAACTTTCTGTTTCTATTATGTGGAACAATTTGGGGAGTACGGAATTTAGATCTTCCTTGATTTTCCAGTAGAATTCTGGACTGAAGCCATCTGGCCCTGGTCTTTTTTGTGTGTCTGTCTGTCTGTCAGTCTGTCTGTCTGTCTGTCTCTCTCTCTCTCTCTCTCTCTCTCTCTCTCTCTGTGTGTGTGTGTGTGTGTGTGTGTGTGTGTGTGTGTGTGTGTGGTGGAAGGCTTTTGATGACTGCTTCTACTTCGTTAGGGGTTTATAGGTCTATTTAAGTTGTTTGTCTGTTATTGATTTTATTTTGGTGATAATTTTCAAGAAATTTGTTCATTTCCTTTGCATTCTCAAGTTTTGTGGAGTACAGGTTTTCAAGGTATGACCTGAATATTGTCTGGAGCTCACAGAGTTCACACATTTAATCCCAGCCCTAGAGAGGTATAAAAGGTAGAAGCAGGGGATTGAGGAGTCAGTCTCAGAATTCTCCAGCCCCTCCAAGGAGAGGAAGGTGTCTGAAACTTGGTGAGAGTTTGTGGAGACAGGAATAGCGCTTTCTTCCTGACATAAAGGTAAGAGGTAGTGGCTTGGCTTTCTCTGGATCTGCTATGTATCTTGCTGCACTCAACATTATTGGCAGCACATGGGAGTTAGAGGAAGTCAGATCTCTGTGAGTTGTCGGGTAGCATAGCACGGTCTTAGAGCTAGTACCAGGAATGTAGGGTGTGACCACTGACAAACACTGTCTCAAAAAAATACAATTGATTTTGTAATTTTCAACACGATCAAACTCAGTTCAATCTCTGTCCTGAAAGTAGACGTAATTAACACGAACATGTCTTGTTTCGTTATTCTTCCACTAAGATTGGAAGGTTACTGAAGCCCTGGTTAGATTCCAGTGGTCATGGCAATGGTTACATAAAATGGAAATCTGATTAAAGACTATAAAACTAATTATTTAACAATACAGAGACAGATGCTTAGAGTTTGAGATGACTTGGAGAATGGGTTTTTACTGTTACCATAGACTCAGTTCAATCTGTTTCCTGATGGGAGATCCAATCAAACTGGTCACATACAAGCTATAGCACTAAGCTCAGGTAGGAGGATTAATGAGATTTCCATGTCAGCTCAGAATGAAAAAAGAGTTTAGATAGGGCTGAGCTTCATTGATCCAATGAATATGGAAATCTTACAACTGTCTACATGTCATCATGAGAGTAAATCCCAGAATTGAAAATTGGGGGAGAAGTTTTGTTTGCTTGTTTGTTTTGTTTTGTTAATTTTTTTTTTTTTTTTCAAGACACGGTTTCTGTGTATTGCATTGCAGTCTGTACTGGAATTCAATCTGTAGAACAGGCTTCTCTTGAACTCACAGAGATCTGCCTGCCTCTGTGCCCCAAGTGCCGGGACTAAATGTGTGAGAAACCAATGCCTGTGCATGGACTAGTGTTAGAGTTAACCTGAGTCTTTGGTACAATCTGGTCTCCCCCCCACACACACCTTTCCCACATCTGATTCTCTCTAGCCACAGCTGTGAAAGCTCAAGTATGATTGGGTGGGGATATGCTCAATTATCCAATCAGATGGCAGAATATGGCTGATGGTGGCGATTTGAATGGAAGGTGTAAGAGGATATGGGCATATAAGGGTTATCCTGGCCAGGTTAAACAGAGTTGTTTGGATCCTCAAGTCACTAACACAACTGCTGGGATTGGAACACCTCTTATGTGTGTGCTGATCAGGTTAGCCATTCAAGCCCTTCAGGACATACAACCTTACCAAGGATCTCCAGTCCCTCGGGCCATCTTAGTAACCTTGGATTTGTTATTATGTTTGGTTTTGCTATTTGAAGCTGAAAATCTCATTTAGCCCTGGTTAGCCTAGAACCCCACATGCAGCTTAGTGTTATGAGAGTATTATGAGATTTGCTGATTCAGCAGAAGGGTCGACCTAGGTGAGTCAGAAAGTGTGACATGGAGGGGAAGAGTGTGGATGGAGAGAAGTGACTACAGAGTTCAGAATGTGGGTCGAGTTGAATCAGAGCTGTCTTGGAGAAGTGAATAAATGAAAAGAGACAGTGGTGCATGGAGCACAGGTGCTAACCTGCTGTGCCCTTTAAGAGAATGATGAGGTTGCGATATTCAGGGGTTAAGACACACTGAGCAAGTACCGACCAACAACTCCAATCTGGCTTAAAAGGATTTAATTCAATGTGATTATGGACTTGTTAACTGAAGATGAAGAAAATTCTGTAGAAGCCCACAGATGGCCATGAATCTCAGCGAAGCATCAAGTTGACAAATTGTCAGTACTCAAACTCCTAAAGAGTGGTCTGGGGCTCATCTTGGCTGCAGGTCTAAAATATTAGAAATGACAGTGACTGTCTCCATTTCACATATTCTCCCAACAACCCCCACTGATTGAATGCAAAGTAAACTTGGCTGTGGGATTTTTAACTTTGATCTTGTGGATCAAGAAAGACATTTGAAGATGATTTCCCACAAAAGAGTCTAGCTCTTGTTTACTTTTCCACTCTCTCATTGCCCAGGGTTGTAGTATTCTGGGGAGCAGTGTTTTTGATTAGCAGAATAACGGGGGAGATTTGTTGCCATGGTGGCTCATGTCCATGAGCATGAGGCCTTTGAGGGACCTATGCCTATGAGAAGTCAGACAGTGTGTAATAGGAAATATGGGTTTTCCAACTTTTCTAGACTAGTGACCAAAGCCCGGCAGGGTTTACGCCATGAAGGGGCAGAGAGTCCTGCTGAAAGTGACTTGTCTGAAAGGATTAATTCCTCTGAATATTCCCATAGCACCTGTCTGTGTGAAGGTCAAGATGAGTTCGCCATTGACACTCCAGATGCTGGCAAGAAGTAGTCTGCTCAAAAATGAAGCCTTGGCTATCTCTGCTCTGAATAAACTACCCATGGAGCTCTTCCCACCGCTATTCAAAGATGCCTTTAAGGGGAAACAAACCAAGATCCTAAGTGCTATGGTGGCAGCCTGGCCTTTCAGATGCCTTCCCTTGGGAGCCCTGATGAAGTTTCCTGACCTGGAGATCTTGAAGGCTGTGCTGGCTGGCCTTGATTTGCTGATTCAGCAGAAGGATCGACCTAGGTGAGTCAGAAAGTGTGACATGGAGGGGAAGAGTGTGGATGGAGAGAAGTGACTACAGAGTTCAGAATGTGGGTCGAGTTGAATCAGAGCTGTCTTAGAGAAGTGAATAAATGAAAAGAGACAGTGGTGCATGGAGCGCACTGCTAAGAGATGTAGTCAACACACAATGAGTCTACCTCGGCCTCTGTAGCCAGGCCCTAGAAAGGAAACTTTTGAGTCTTGGTTTCCAGGATGCATTCAAGGGAAGTGGATGTGTGAGGTGAAAGCCGATTATACATTGGCAGTCCTGCCATTTGAATCCCCTTCTTGTTTGACCAACAGGAATTGCAAATTAGAGGTGCTTGATTTTCGGGATGCCCATCATAACTTCTGGAACGTGTGGGCTGGAACAGAGGATGGTGTCTGCTCTCCAGATGTCGTCGTAGAGACCCAACCAGTGGTGCACCATCCCGAAAGACAGGGAAAAGAGGTTGTGACTGTGATGATGAACCTTTCCCTCCATTCCAGACATCTCTGTGAATACCTGGAATGTTTCCACTGCTGGGCCCAGCAGAGAAAAGATGTGCTGCAGGTGATCTGTGAAAAGCTGGAGTTTGGGGCCCGCCCTGTCTATAACCCCCTAGAGCTGCTGGAGGTATTTGCGCCATGCAGTATACGGGAACTGGAAGTGAATGCTCGCTGGGACCTGAGGACCCTTGCAAAGTTTGCCCCTGGCCTGGGCCAGATGAAAAACCTTCAGAAACTCCTTCTTCATGAAGTCTTCACACCCTTGCGTTGGTTGTGGAACCAAGAGATGAAACGACGGTGTTTTCGACAGATCGTTTCTCAGTTCTCCCAACTCAACAAGCTCCAGCATCTCTGTTTGAATCGTGTCTTCCTCCTGAATGCAAGACTGGACCAAGTGCTCAGGTAAGGAAGGATAGAGAGCTTGTTTCACAGGCCAGAGAAGAGCCTTTCCGTGTTACATGAAACATCAGTGTACACCTGGGGCTTGCCAGCCACTGGTGACTACACACGGATATGACCTCTGAATGATTGCTCTAGTAGTCTTTCTGCTATTCTTGCCACCATCACCGAGAAACGGTCTTTGAAACCCTGACCTACAGAGGGGAGGGTGTTTTAAGTCACATGTTGCCCCATGTCAGCACTGTCCTCAGAACTGTATGCACAGTTTACATCGCTCTCTGATTTTCCAAGGGACAGGGGCTCTCTGAGCACAGGTAGTGTCTAAGTCAATGGAAAATTACTGAGAGTGAAGTGATTAGGGTGGGTCAAAGGGAAGACCTCTCAGTAGTACAGAGGCTGTGCTAGGAGGTGGGACTCATGAGGACCAATGTTAGCACACACAGAGAAGGCTCTGAGTTGCCACCAGGTCTTCTTTCTTGGCTTCCTGCTGGCCCCATTTGTCATCTGATGAGGCTTTGAGTTTGACAGCGCAGGGGAACCAGGGTTGGGGACCTAAGCAGTCACATGATTTTGCCTGTGCTATTACTTCTCCATCTGAGAGCATTCTGGAATTGACCTCCACCAAGATCTCAGAACGACATTAGGACACACTAACCACTGCTCACTTGAAGTTGGTGCCCTTTGTCTACCACTATTAAACTTACTGAGATAATCTGCCTTGTCTTTCTGTAGGAACTTGGAGAGTCCCTTAGAGACCCTAGCAATCACTCGCTGCTCACTATCAGAATCAGACATGAGTTACCTGTCCCAGTGCCCAAGCGTCCATCGGCTCACACATCTGGACCTGAGTGGTGTCACCTTTTTAAATTTAAGTCATCCACTTCTGGGAAGACTGCTAGAGAGATTGACAGCTACCCTGCAGACATTAAAATTGAAGGGTTGTATGCTCATGGACTTCCAAATGGATGTCATCCTCCCTGCCCTGAGCCAGTGTTCCCAGCTGGTGGAGGTGAATTTGATGAAGAACTTCCTGTCTTTGACCAGCCTTAAGAAGCTGCTTCAGCACACTGCCCACCTGACACAGCTCACCTTGGAGATGTATCCTGCCCCTGGTGAAGTGTATGATGACTTTGGTGATGTCCTGCCAGACAGATTTGTCCAATGTTGTTCTGAGCTCTTGGACACTCTTAGAGCAATAAGACAGCCAAAGGAGGTCTACTTTGTGAGTAAGAAGTGTCTAGATTGCAGGCGATTCTGTGTCTATCACCAAGAGGCCTCCCTATGTTCATGTTGGGAATAAAGGATGAGAGATTACTGCTGGCCTGAGAAAGGAAATCAAGGACTCCAGTGACTCTTTAGAGAGACACAGAGCTTGTCTATTCAAGGTGTTTTGGATATACTTGGAGACAATGTCATACCAAGGAATCAGAGGAGAGAGAGAGAGAGAGAAGCTTTGACATGGACAATCAGGGCCTGCTCATCTGCTCAGGGCCAACGGTGAAGACCCAACCTCAGATAGGAAAAGGGATTTGAGAACACTGTGTACTGACCCCACCACAGTCAGTGTGTGAGAGTTCAGATACACAGGGGAGGGGATAAAGACAGAGCATAGTACAAAGAGCACCATGGACTGGATGAAATGTGTTCCATGTCTCTGCCTCCACCTTTTCTTTGCCTGACTTACATAAAGATTTGTAATATGTGCACATATATTTCCTTTTTGAAGAGTAACATTGACTGTAGAATGAACTGTTGTTGAGAGCACGGTCCTCTCCCTTTTCAACTGAGATCTGTCTTTCTGTGTTTATGAGAGGCATTTAAGCTGGATATTACTTGCCTCGCCCACCATCCTTAACGTTACAGTTTCCAATAAGCTCAATAAAAAATGCTTTTGCATGAGAGAGTGTGTTGCACACTTTTAATTTACTAAGGTTTTCCCTTGACAATCCCAGACTTGTGCACTGTGCTCACTGTGTTTGCATACTCTTGTGTCTCTTTGTCTCTACACCTTCTGCGTCTTAGAACTTTCAGGCAGATGCTAACCTAACATGCCACACTCTTGGGATTTTTATACCTCAGCTTCATGTAATCTCATCATAAAGTCCGAGATAAACTCTTGGAATGATGGATGACTCAGCGAATGAGGGTGCTTCATAACTTCTCTGGGGACCAGTGTTTGATCTTAGCGGGCAGAAACACGTGGACCTCTTTCCGGATATCTGACATTCATTTCTGGTTTCTGGAAGCGCTTGCTGTTACCTCCATATACATACACACATACCACACACATGCCCTTCAAAAGACATTTTCTTAAAGATAAGTAAAGTTAAAGTATGGAAAAACACAAATGAATTTATAGTATTAAACAGGAATCCAGTCTAGAGGTCGATATCCCCACAGGGTTTAACCCATCAAAGTATGAAAAAGATAATAGCAAGTAGACTGATGACGCCCATGTGGGAATCTCCATAGATTCCCACATAGACAGTTGCGGTAAACGGTCCCTATGTGTTTCTGCAGCCTGGCCTTGTCCTCCCTGCCTGCATCTTGATTCGAGTCGGCTCAGTGTTTAGTTGTGGGTGTTTGCTTATGCTTCCATCAGGTACTAGATGAGGGCTCCATGGTGTTTGATAAATTAGTTGTTGATCTCATTATCAGGGAAGGGCATTTATGGTAGCCTTTGCTACAAATTTTTAACTGGGGTCATTCTCGTAGGTATTTGGACATTTCTTTAGGTTCAGTTTTCTCTTCAATCCTATAATGGCTCCCCTTTTTATGGTCTCTCTCTTTCTCTTTCTCTCTCTTTTCTCTCTTCTATTCCTCTGTTGGCTCAGTCTTCCTAATCCCACGTGGTTTCCCCTCCTCCCCTTCTATTTCTCCTAGTCCCCACCACACTAACGGCTCCCCAATCCCCTTGTGCTCTGGAGAATTTTTTGTTTCCACCTTCATTGAGGGACCTTATATGAATATCTTAGATCTTCCTTGTCTATCAGTTTCTCTGGTGTTGTCAATTATATGCTGGTGATCCTTTGCTCTATGTCTAAAATACATATGTGAGCAAGTACATAGCATGTCCTTCTTTTTGTGATTGTGTTACTTCATTCAGGATGGTTTCTTCAAGTTCCATCCTCTTGCCTGAGAATTTCAAGATTCCATTGTTTTTTTCTTTCCCCCACAGAGTAGTATTCCATTGTGTAGAAGTGCCATCATATCTTCTTTATCCATTCTTCAGTTGAGGGGCATCTAGGTTGCATCCACGTTCTTGCTGTTACAAATAATGCACCACGAACACAGTTGAGCACATGTCTTTGTTGCATGGATGTGCATCCTTTGGGTATATGACTAAGAGAGGGATCAGCGGGTCCTGTGGTAGACTGATTCCCAATTTCCTGAGGAACCGCCACACTGACCTCCAAATTGGCTGTGTAAGTTTGCACTCTCAGCAGCAGAGAAGGAGTGTTCTCCTTTCTCCACATCCTCTCCTGCATAAGACGTCATTGGTGTTCCGAATTTTAGCCATTCTGGCAGGAATAAGATGGTATCTCAAAGTTCTTTTGATTTGCATTTCCCTGATAGTTAAGGATGTTGATCACTTCATTTCGTGTCTTTCGGCCATTTTGAATTCCTCCATTGAGAATACTTTTCATTTCTGTACCCCCGTTTTTTAATAGGGTTATTTGGTGTTTTGATGGCTATTTTCTTGCTTTTTTTTTTTTTTTTTGGTATATTTTGGAGATCAGCCCTGTGTCAGATGTAGGAGTGGTGAAAAACTTCCCAGTCTGTGGGCTGCCATTTGGTCTTGTCAACTGTGTCCTTTGCTTTATAGAAGCTTCTGAGTTTGAGGAGGTCCCATTTACTAATTGTCAATCTCAGTGTCTGGAATTAAGTTTCGAAGGGGTCTTCTATGCCAATTTGTTCAAGGGTACCTCCCACTTTCTCTTCTAAGAGGTTCAGTGTGGCAGGATTTATCACGATGTGTTTGATCCGTTTGACTTGAGGTTTGTGCATGGCGATAGACATGGTTCTATCTGCAGTTCTACACACCATCATCCAGTTGTGCCAGCATCATTTGTTGAAGATGATTTACTCCTACCATTGTATAGTTTTAACCGTTTTGTCAAAAAATCAGGTGTTCGAAGGTGTGTGCGTTATTATCATGTTTTCTATTCAATTCCATTGGTCTACTGCTCTATTTCTTGGCGATACCAGGCCCTTTTCAGGAGGATTGCTCTGTAGTAGAGCTTAAAGTTGGGAATGGTGATGACCTCTGAACTTCCTTTATTGTACAGGATATTTTGCCTATCCTGGTTCTCTTGTTTTCCAATATAAAGTCCATTATTATTATCCTTTCAAGGTTCGTGAAGAATTGTGCTGGGATTTTAATGGGCATGGCACAGTATCTATGGATTGATTTCGACAAGATTGCCATTTTTACAATGTTCATCCTACCAAGAGCATGGGAGATCTTTCCATTTTCTGCTATCTTCTTGAATTTCTTTCTTTAAAGCCACAAAGTTCTTATTATTAGGTCATTTGCTTATTTGGTAAGCATTACCCCAAGGTATTCTATGTTGTATGTGGCTATTGTAAATGATGATGTTTCTCAGATCTCTTTCTCAGCCCCTTTGTTGTCTGAATAAAGTAGGATTACTCATCTTTTTGAGAATATCTTGTATCTTGCTAGTTTGCTGGAGGTGTTTGTAAGCCTCAGGTGTTCCCTGGTAGAAGATGTTTTTTGTTTTTTTTTTGTTTTTTTTTTTTGTTTTTTGTTCTTTTGTTTTTTGTTTTTTTTTTTTGGGTGGGGGTTCAATTTTGTAAACTATCATATCATCTGCAAATAGAGAAAGTTTGATTTCTTCATTTCCATTTTGTGTCTCCATGATCTACCTTTGTTTTCTTATTGCTTTAGCTAGTACTTCAAGTACAATATTGGAGATATGGAATGAGATGATAGCCTTGTCTTGTTCTTGATTTTAGAGAAATCCCTTAAACTTCCCTCCATTCAATTTGATATTGTCTATTGGTCTATGAACAGTGCTCTTTTTATGTTTAGATATGTTCCTGTTACCCCTGATCGCTCCAAGGCCTTTTTCGTGAAAGGGTGTTGATTTTTGCTGAAGGCTTTTTCAGAATCTAAGGAGATTATCGGGTGGATATCTTTTTCAGTTTTTTTGTAAGGTGGATCACCTTGATAGATTTTAGAATGTTAAACAACCCCTGCATACCAGTGATGAAGCCTACTTGGTCATGGTGGGTGATTTCTGTGATGTATGCTTGGATTCGGTTTGCCAGTATTTTATTTTGTATTTTTGCATCAATATTCATTAGGGATATTGGTCTGTAGTTTTTATTCCTAGTTGTGTCTTTGTGTGTCCTGAATACCAAGGTGATTGTGGCCTCCAAAAAAAAAAAGTGTTTGGCAATGAACTTTCTGTTTCTATTATGTGGAACAATTTGGGGAGTACGAAATTTAGATCTTCCTTGATTTTCCAGTAGAATTCTGGACTGAAGCCATCTGGCCCTGGTCTTTTTGGTGTGTCTGTCTGTCTGTCTGTCTGTCTGTCTGTCTGTCTGTCTGTCTCTCTCTCTCTCTCTCTCTCTCTCTCTCTGTGTGTGTGTGTGTGTGTGTGTGTGTGTGGTGGAAGGCTTTTGATGACTGCTTCTACTTCGTTAGGGGTTTATAGGTCTATTTAAGTTGTTTGTCTGTTATTGATTTTATTTTGGTGATAATTTTCAAGAAATTTGTTCATTTCCTTTGCATTCTCAAGTTTTGTGGAGTACAGGTTTTCAAGGTATGACCTGAATATTGTCTGGAGCTCACAGAGTTCACACATTTAATCCCAGCCCTAGAGAGGTATAAAAGGTAGAAGCAGGGGATTGAGGAGTCAGTCTCAGAATTCTCCAGCCCCTCCAAGGAGAGGAAGGTGTCTGAAACTTGGTGAGAGTTTGTGGAGACAGGAATAGCGCTTTCTTCCTGACATAAAGGTAAGAGGTAGTGGCTTGGCTTTCTCTGGATCTGCTATGTATCTTGCTGCACTCAACATTATTGGCAGCACATGGGAGTTAGAGGAAGTCAGATCTCTGTGAGTTGTCGGGTAGCATAGCACGGTCTTAGAGCTAGTACCAGGAATGTAGGGTGTGACCACTGACAAACACTGTCTCAAAAAAATACAATTGATTTTGTAATTTTCAACACGATCAAACTCAGTTCAATCTCTGTCCTGAAAGTAGACGTAATTAACACGAACATGTCTTGTTTCGTTATTCTTCCACTAAGATTGGAAGGTTACTGAAGCCCTGGTTAGATTCCAGTGGTCATGGCAATGGTTACATAAAATGGAAATCTGATTAAAGACTATAAAACTAATTATTTAACAATACAGAGACAGATGCTTAGAGTTTGAGATGACTTGGAGAATGGGTTTTTACTGTTACCATAGACTCAGTTCAATCTGTTTCCTGATGGGAGATCCAATCAAACTGGTCACATACAAGCTATAGCACTAAGCTCAGGTAGGAGGATTAATGAGATTTCCATGTCAGCTCAGAATGAAAAAAGAGTTTAGATAGGGCTGAGCTTCATTGATCCAATGAATATGGAAATCTTACAACTGTATACATGTCATCATGAGAGTAAATCCCAGAATTGAAAATTGGGGGAGAAGTTTTGTTTGCTTGTTTGTTTTGTTTTGTTAATTTTTTGTTTTTTTTTCAAGACACGGTTTCTGTGTATTGCATTGCAGTCTGTACTGGAATTCAATCTGTAGAACAGGCTTCTCTTGAACTCACAGAGATCTGCCTGCCTCTGTGCCCCAAGTGCCGGGACTAAATGTGTGAGAAACCAATGCCTGTGCATGGACTAGTGTTAGAGTTAACCTGAGTCTTTGGTACAATCTGGTCTCCCCCCACACACACCTTTCCCACATCTGATTCTCTCTAGCCACAGCTGTGAAAGCTCAAGTATGATTGGGTGGGGATATGCTCAATTATCCAATCAGATGGCAGAATATGGCTGATGGTGGCGATTTGAATGGAAGGTGTAAGAGGATATGGGCATATAAGGGTTATCCTGGCCAGGTTAAACAGAGTTGTTTGGATCCTCAAGTCACTAACACAACTGCTGGGATTGGAACACCTCTTATGTGTGTGCTGATCAGGTTAGCCATTCAAGCCCTTCAGGACATACAACCTTACCAAGGATCTCCAGTCCCTCGGGCCATCTTAGTAACCTTGGATTTGTTATTATGTTTGGTTTTGCTATTTGAAGCTGAAAATCTCATTTAGCCCTGGTTAGCCTAGAACCCCACATGCAGCTTAGTGTTATGAGAGTATTATGAGATTTGCTGATTCAGCAGAAGGGTCGACCTAGGTGAGTCAGAAAGTGTGACATGGAGGGGAAGAGTGTGGATGGAGAGAAGTGACTACAGAGTTCAGAATGTGGGTCGAGTTGAATCAGAGCTGTCTTGGAGAAGTGAATAAATGAAAAGAGACAGTGGTGCATGGAGCACAGGTGCTAACCTGCTGTGCCCTTTAAGAGAATGATGAGGTTGCGATATTCAGGGGTTAAGACACACTGAGCAAGTACCGACCAACAACTCCAATCTGGCTTAAAAGGATTTAATTCAATGTGATTATGGACTTGTTAACTGAAGATGAAGAAAATTCTGTAGAAGCCCACAGATGGCCATGAATCTCAGCGAAGCATCAAGTTGACAAATTGTCAGTACTCAAACTCCTAAAGAGTGGTCTGGGGCTCATCTTGGCTGCAGGTCTAAAATATTAGAAATGACAGTGACTGTCTCCATTTCACATATTCTCCCAACAACCCCCACTGATTGAATGCAAAGTAAACTTGGCTGTGGGATTTTTAACTTTGATCTTGTGGATCAAGAAAGACATTTGAAGATGATTTCCCACAAAAGAGTCTAGCTCTTGTTTACTTTTCCACTCTCTCATTGCCCAGGGTTGTAGTATTCTGGGGAGCAGTGTTTTTGATTAGCAGAATAACGGGGAGATTTGTTGCCATGGTGGCTCATGTCCATGAGCATGAGGCCTTTGAGGGACCTATGCCTATGAGAAGTCAGACAGTGTGTAATAGGAAATATGGGTTTTCCAACTTTTCTAGACTAGTGACCAAAGCCCGGCAGGGTTTACGCCATGAAGGGGCAGAGAGTCCTGCTGAAAGTGACTTGTCTGAAAGGATTAATTCCTCTGAATATTCCCATAGCACCTGTCTGTGTGAAGGTCAAGATGAGTTCGCCATTGACACTCCAGATGCTGGCAAGAAGTAGTCTGCTCAAAAATGAAGCCTTGGCTATCTCTGCTCTGAATAAACTACCCATGGAGCTCTTCCCACCGCTATTCAAAGATGCCTTTAAGGGGAAACAAACCAAGATCCTAAGTGCTATGGTGGCAGCCTGGCCTTTCAGATGCCTTCCCTTGGGAGCCCTGATGAAGTTTCCTGACCTGGAGATCTTGAAGGCTGTGCTGGCTGGCCTTGATTTGCTGATTCAGCAGAAGGATCGACCTAGGTGAGTCAGAAAGTGTGACATGGAGGGAAGAGTGTGGATGGAGAGAAGTGACTACAGAGTTCAGAATGTGGGTCGAGTTGAATCAGAGCTGTCTTAGAGAAGTGAATAAATGAAAAGAGACAGTGGTGCATGGAGCGCACTGCTAAGAGATGTAGTCAACACACAATGAGTCTACCTCGGCCTCTGTAGCCAGGCCCTAGAAAGGAAACTTTTGAGTCTTGGTTTCCAGGATGCATTCAAGGGAAGTGGATGTGTGAGGTGAAAGCCGATTATACATTGGCAGTCCTGCCATTTGAATCCCCTTCTTGTTTGACCAACAGGAATTGCAAATTAGAGGTGCTTGATTTTCGGGATGCCCATCATAACTTCTGGAACGTGTGGGCTGGAACAGAGGATGGTGTCTGCTCTCCAGATGTCGTCGTAGAGACCCAACCAGTGGTGCACCATCCCGAAAGACAGGGAAAAGAGGTTGTGACTGTGATGATGAACCTTTCCCTCCATTCCAGACATCTCTGTGAATACCTGGAATGTTTCCACTGCTGGGCCCAGCAGAGAAAATATGTGCTGCAGGTGATCTGTGAAAAGCTGGAGTTTGGGGCCCGCCCTGTCTATAACCCCCTAGAGCTGCTGGAGGTATTTGCGCCATGCAGTATACGGGAACTGGAAGTGAATGCTCGCTGGGACCTGAGGACCCTTGCAAAGTTTGCCCCTGGCCTGGGCCAGATGAAAAACCTTCAGAAACTCCTTCTTCTTGAAGTCTTCACACCCTTGCGTTGGTTGTGGAACCAAGAGATGAAACGACGGTGTTTTCGACAGATCGTTTCTCAGTTCTCCCAACTCAACAAGCTCCAGCCTCTCTGTTTGAATCGTGTCTTCCTCCTGAATGCAAGACTGGACCAAGTGCTCAGGTAAGGAAGGATAGAGAGCTTGTTTCACAGGCCAGAGAAGAGCCTTTCCGTGTTACATGAAACATCAGTGTACACCTGGGGCTTGCCAGCCACTGGTGACTACACACGGATATGACCTCTGAATGATTGCTCTAGTAGTCTTTCTGCTATTCTTCCCACCATCACCGAGAAACGGTCTTTGAAACCTGACCTACAGAGGGGAGGGTGTTTTAAGTCACATGTTGCCCCATGTCAGCACTGTCCTCAGAACTGTTTGCACAGTTTACATCGCTCTCTGATTTTCCAAGGGACAGGGGCTCTCTGAGCACAGGTAGTGTCTAAGTCAATGGAAAATTACTGAGAGTGAAGTGATTAGGGTGGGTCAAAGGGGAAGACCTCTCAGTAGTACAGAGGCTGTGCTAGGAGGTGGGACTCATGAGGACCAATGTTAGCACACACAGAGAAGGCTCTGAGTTGCCACCAGGTCTTCTTTCTTGGCTTCCTGCTGGCCCCATTTGTCATCTGATGAGGCTTTGAGTTTGACAGCGCAGGGGAACCAGGGTTGGGGACCTAAGCAGTCACATGATTTTGCCTGTGCTATTACTTCTCCATCTGAGAGCATTCTGGAATTGACCTCCACGAAGATCTCAGAACGACATTAGGACACACTAACCACTGCTCACTTGAAGTTGGTGCCCTTTGTCTACCACTATTAAACTTACTGAGATAATCTGCCTTGTCTTTCTGTAGGAACTTGGAGAGTCCCTTAGAGACCCTAGCAATCACTCGCTGCTCACTATCAGAATCAGACATGAGTTACCTGTCCCAGTGCCCAAGCGTCCATCGGCTCACACATCTGGACCTGAGTGGTGTCACCTTTTTAAATTTAAGTCATCCACTTCTGGGAAGACTGCTAGAGAGATTGACAGCTACCCTGCAGACATTAAAATTGAAGGGTTGTATGCTCATGGACTTCCAAATGGATGTCATCCTCCCTGCCCTGAGCCAGTGTTCCCAGCTGGTGGAGGTGAATTTGATGAAGAACTTCCTGTCTTTGACCAGCCTTAAGAAGCTGCTTCAGCACACTGCCCACCTGACACAGCTCACCTTGGAGATGTATCCTGCCCCTGGTGAAGTGTATGATGACTTTGGTGATGTCCTGCCAGACAGATTTGTCCAATGTTGTTCTGAGCTCTTGGACACTCTTAGAGCAATAAGACAGCCAAAGGAGGTCTACTTTGTGAGTAAGAAGTGTCTAGATTGCAGGCGATTCTGTGTCTATCACCAAGAGGCCTCCCTATGTTCATGTTGGGAATAAAGGATGAGAGATTACTGCTGGCCTGAGAAAGGAAATCAAGGACTCCAGTGACTCTTTAGAGAGACACAGAGCTTGTCTATTCAAGGTGTTTTGGATATACTTGGAGACAATGTCATACCAAGGAATCAGAGAGAGAGAGAGAGAGAAGCTTTGACATGGACAATCAGGGGCCTGCTCATCTGCTCAGGGCCAACGGTGAAGACCCAACCTCAGATAGGAAAAGGGATTTGAGAACACTGTGTACTGACCCCACCACAGTCAGTGTGTGAGAGTTCAGATACACAGGGGAGGGGATAAAGACAGAGCATAGTACAAAGAGCACCATGGACTGGATGAAATGTGTTCCATGTCTCTGCCTCCACCTTTTCTTTGCCTAACTTACATAAAGATTTGTAATATGTGCACATATATTTCCTTTTTGAAGAGTAACATTGACTGTAGAATGAACTGTTGTTGAGAGCACGGTCCTCTCCCTTTTCAACTGAGATCTGTCTTTCTGTGTTTATGAGAGGCATTTAAGCTGGATATTACTTGCCTCGCCCACCATCCTTAACGTTACAGTTTCCAATAAGCTCAATAAAAAATGCTTTTGCATGAGAGAGTGTGTTGCACACTTTTAATTTACTAAGGTTTTCCCTTGACAATCCCAGACTTGTGCACTGTGCTCACTGTGTTTGCATACTCTTGTGTCTCTTTGTCTCTACACCTTCTGCGTCTTAGAACTTTCAGGCAGATGCTAACCTAACATGCCACACTCTTGGGATTTTTATACCTCAGCTTCATGTAATCTCATCATAAAGTCCGAGATAAACTCTTGGAATGATGGATGACTCAGCGAATGAGGGTGCTTCATAACTTCTCTGGGGACCAGTGTTTGATCTTAGCGGGCAGAAACACGTGGACCTCTTTCCGGATATCTGACATTCATTTCTGGTTTCTGGAAGCGCTTGCTGTTACCTCCATATACATACACACATACCACACACATGCCCTTCAAAAGACATTTTCTTAAAGATAAGTAAAGTTAAAGTATGGAAAAACACAAATGAATTTATAGTATTAAACAGGAATCCAGTCTAGAGGTCGATATCCCCACAGGGTTTAACCCATCAAAGTATGAAAAAGATAATAGCAAGTAGACTGATGACGCCCATGTGGGAATCTCCATAGATTCCCACATAGACAGTTGCGGTAAACGGTCCCTATGTGTTTCTGCAGCCTGGCCTTGTCCTCCCCTGCCTGCATCTTGATTCGAGTCGGCTCAGTGTTTAGTTGTGGGTGTTTGCTTATGCTTCCATCAGGTACTAGATGAGGGCTCCATGGTGTTTGATAAATTAGTTGTTGATCTCATTATCAGGGAAGGGCATTTATGGTAGCCTTTGCTACAAATTTTTAACTGGGGTCATTCTCGTAGGTATTTGGACATTTCTTTAGGTTCAGTTTTCTCTTCAATCCTATAATGGCTCCCCTTTTTATGGTCTCTCTCTTTCTCTTTCTCTCTCTTTTCTCTCTTCTATTCCTCTGTTGGCTCCAGTCTTCCTAATCCCACGTGGTTTCCCCTCCTCCCCTTCTATTTCTCCTAGTCCCCACCACACTAACGGCTCCCCAATCCCCTTGTGCTCTGGAGAATTTTTTGTTTCCACCTTCATTGAGGGACCTTATATGAATATCTTAGATCTTCCTTGTCTATCAGTTTCTCTGGTGTTGTCAATTATATGCTGGTGATCCTTTGCTCTATGTCTAAAATACATATGTGAGCAAGTACATAGCATGTCCTTCTTTTTGTGATTGTGTTACTTCTTTCTGGATGGTTTCTTCAAGTTCCATCCTCTTGCCTGAGAATTTCAAGATTCCATTGTTTTTTTCTTTCCCCCCACAGAGTAGTATTCCATTGTGTAGAAGTGCCATCATATCTTCTTTATCCATTCTTCAGTTGAGGGGCATCTAGGTTGCATCCACGTTCTTGCTGTTACAAATAATGCACCACGAACACAGTTGAGCACATGTCTTTGTTGCATGGATGTGCATCCTTTGGGTATATGACTAAGAGAGGGATCAGCGGGTCCTGTGGTAGACTGATTCCCAATTTCCTGAGGAACCGCCACACTGACCTCCAAATTGGCTGTGTAAGTTTGCACTCTCAGCAGCAGAGAAGGAGTGTTCTCCTTTCTCCACATCCTCTCCAGCATAAGACGTCATTGGTGTTCCGAATTTTAGCCATTCTGGCAGGAATAAGATGGTATCTCAAAGTACTTTTGATTTGCATTTCCCCTGATAGTTAAGGATGTTGATCACTTCATTTCGTGTCTTTCGGCCATTTTGAATTCCTCCATTGAGAATACTTTTCATTTCTGTACCCCGTTTTTTAATAGGGTTATTTGGTGTTTATTTGGTGTTTTGATGGCTAGTTTCTTGCTTTTTTTTTTTTGGTATATTTTGGAGATCAGCCCTGTGTCAGATGTAGGAGTGGTGAAAAACTTCCCAGTCTGTGGGCTGCCATTTGGTCTTGTCAACTGTGTCCTTTGCTTTATAGAAGCTTCTGAGTTTGAGGAGGTCCCATTTACTAATTGTCAATCTCAGTGTCTGGAATTAAGTTTCGAAGGGGTCTTCTATGCCAATTTGTTCAAGGGTACCTCCCACTTTCTCTTCTAAGAGGTTCAGTGTGGCAGGATTTATCACGATGTGTTTGATCCGTTTGACTTGAGGTTTGTGCATGGCGATAGACATGGTTCTATCTGCAGTTCTACACACCATCATCCAGTTGTGCCAGCATCATTTGTTGAAGATGATTTACTCCTCCCATTGTATAGTTTTAACTGTTTTGTCAAAAATCAGGTGTTCGAAGGTGTGTGCGTTATTATCATGTTTTCTATTCAATTCCATTGGTCTACTGCTCTATTTCTTGGCAATACCAGGCCCTTTTCAGGAGGATTGCTCTGTAGTAGTTCTTGAAGTTGGGAATGGTGATGACCTCTGAACTTCCTTTTTGTACAGGATATTTTGCCTATCCTGGTTCTCTTGTTTTCCAATATAAAGTCCATTATTATTATCCTTTCAAGGTTCGTGAAGAATTGTGCTGGGATTTTAATGGGCATGGCACAGTATCTATGGATTGATTTCGACAAGATTGCCATTTTTACAATGTTCATCCTACCAAGAGCATGGGAGATCTTTCCATTTTCTGCTATCTTCTTGAATTTCTTTCTTTAAAGCCACAAAGTTCTTATTATTAGGTCATTTGCTTATTTGGTAAGCATTACCCCAAGGTATTCTATGTTGTATGTGGCTATTGTAAATGATGATGTTTCTCAGATCTCTTTCTCAGCCCCTTTGTTGTCTGAATAAAGTAGGATTACTCATCTTTTTTGAGAATATCTTGTATCCTGCTAGTTTGCTGGAGGTGTTTGTAAGCCTCAGGTGTTCCCTGGTAGAAGATGTTGTTTTTGTTTGTTTATTTGTTTGTTTTTGTTTTTTGGTTTTTTTTTTGTTTTTTTTTTTTTTTTTTGGGTGGGGGTTCAATTTTGTAAACTATCATATCATCTGCAAATAGAGAAAGTTTGATTTCTTCATTTCCATTTTGTGTCTCCATGATCTACCTTTTTTTCTTATTGCTTTAGCTAGTACTTCAAGTACAATATTGGAGATATGGAATGAGATGATAGCCTTGTCTTGTTCTTGATTTTAGAGAAATCCCCTTAAACTTCCCTCCATTCAATTTGATATTGTCTGTTGGTCTATGAACAGTGCTCTTTTTATGTTTAGATATGTTCCTGTTACCCCTGATCGCTCCAAGGCCTTTTTCGTGAAAGGGTGTTGATTTTTGCTGAAGGCTTTTTCAGAATCTAAGGAGATTATCGGGTGGATATCTTTTCCAGTTTTTTTGTAAGGTGGATCACCTTGATAGATTTTAGAATGTTAAACAAGCCCTGCATACCAGTGATGAAGCCTACTTGGTCATGGTGGGTGATTTCTGTGATGTATGCTTGGATTCGGTTTGCCAGTATTTTATGGTGTATTTTTGCATCAATATTCATTAGGGATATTGGTCTGTAGTTTTTATTCCTAGTTGTGTCTTTGTGTGTCCTGAATACCAAGGTGATTGTGGCCTCCAAAAAAAAAAAGTGTTTGGCAATGAACTTTCTGTTTCTATTATGTGGAACAATTTGGGGAGTCCGAAATTTAGATCTTCCTTGATTTTCCAGTAGAATTCTGGACTGAAGCCATCTGGCCCTGGTCTTTTTTTGTGTCTGTCTGTCTGTCAGTCTGTCTGTCTGTCTCTCTCTCTCTCTCTCTCTCTCTCTCTCTCTGTGTGTGTGTGTGTGTGTGTGTGTGTGTGGTGGAAGGCTTTTGATGACTGCTTCTACTTCGTTAGGGGTTTATAGGTCTATTTAAGTTGTTTGTCTGTTATTGATTTTATTTTGGTGATAATTTTCAAGAAATTTGTTCATTTCCTTTGCATTCTCAAGTTTTGTGGAGTACAGGTTTTCAAGGTATGACCTGAATATTGTCTGGAGCTCACAGAGTTCACACATTTAATCCCAGCCCTAGAGAGGTATAAAAGGTAGAAGCAGGGGATTGAGGAGTCAGTCTCAGAATTCTCCAGCCCCTCCAAGGAGAGGAAGGTGTCTGAAACTTGGTGAGAGTTTGTGGAGACAGGAATAGCGCTTTCTTCCTGACATAAAGGTAAGAGGTAGTGGCTTGGCTTTCTCTGGATCTGCTATGTATCTTGCTGCACTCAACATTATTGGCAGCACATGGGAGTTAGAGGAAATCAGATCTCTGTGAGTTGTCGGGTAGCATAGCACGGTCTTAGAGCTAGTACCAGGAATGTAGGGTGTGACCACTGACAAACACTGTCTCAAAAAAATACAATTGATTTTGTAATTTTCAACACGATCAAACTCAGTTCAATCTCTGTCCTGAAAGTAGACGTAATTAACACGAACATGTCTTGTTTCGTTATTCTTCCACTAAGATTGGAAGGTTACTGAAGCCCTGGTTAGATTCCAGTGGTCATGGCAATGGTTACATAAAATGGAAATCTGATTAAAGACTATAAAACTAATTATTTAACAATACAGAGACAGATGCTTAGAGTTTGAGATGACTTGGAGAATGGGTTTTTACTGTTACCATAGACTCAGTTCAATCTTTTTCCTGATGGGAGATCCAATCATACTGGTCACATACAAGCTATAGCACTAAGCTCAGGTAGGAGGATTAATGAGATTTCCATGTCAGCTCAGAATGAAAAAAGAGTTTAGATAGGGCTGAGCTTCATTGATCCAATGAATATGGAAATCTTACAACTGTCTACATGTCATCATGAGAGTAAATCCCAGAATTGAAAATTGTGGGAGAAGTTTTGTTTGCTTGTTTGTTTTGTTTTGTTAATTTTTTTTTTTTTTCAAGACACGGTTTCTGTGTATTGCATTGCAGTCTGTACTGGAATTCAATCTGTAGAACAGGCTTCTCTTGAACTCACAGAGATCTGCCTGCCTCTGTGCCCCAAGTGCCGGGACTAAATGTGTGAGAAACCAATGCCTGTGCATGGACTAGTGTTAGAGTTAACCTGAGTCTTTGGTACAATCTGGTCTCCCCCCACACACACCTTTCCCACATCTGATTCTCTCTAGCCACAGCTGTGAAAGCTCAAGTATGATTGGGTGGGGATATGCTCAATTATCCAATCAGATGGCAGAATATGGCTGATGGTGGCGATTTGAATGGAAGGTGTAAGAGGATATGGGCATATAAGGGTTATCCTGGCCAGGTTAAACAGAGTTGTTTGGATCCTCAAGTCACTAACACAACTGCTGGGATTGGAACACCTCTTATGTGTGTGCTGATCAGGTTAGCCATTCAAGCCCTTCAGGACATACAACCTTACCAAGGATCTCCAGTCCCTCGGGCCATCTTAGTAACCTTGGATTTGTTATTATGTTTGGTTTTGCTATTTGAAGCTGAAAATCTCATTTAGCCCTGGTTAGCCTAGAACCCCACATGCAGCTTAGTGTTATGAGAGTATTATGAGATTTGCTGATTCAGCAGAAGGGTCGACCTAGGTGAGTCAGAAAGTGTGACATGGAGGAAGAGTGTGGATGGAGAGAAGTGACTACAGAGTTCAGAATGTGGGTCGAGTTGAATCAGAGCTGTCTTGGAGAAGTGAATAAATGAAAAGAGACAGTGGTGCATGGAGCACAGGTGCTAACCTGCTGTGCCCTTTAAGAGAATGATGAGGTTGCGATATTCAGGGGTTAAGACACACTGAGCAAGTACCGACCAACAACTCCAATCTGGCTTAAAAGGATTTAATTCAATGTGATTATGGACTTGTTAACTGAAGATGAAGAAAATTCTGTAGAAGCCCACAGATGGCCATGAATCTCAGCGAAGCATCAAGTTGACAAATTGTCAGTACTCAAACTCCTAAAGAGTGGTCTGGGGCTCATCTTGGCTGCAGGTCTAAAATATTAGAAATGACAGTGACTGTCTCCATTTCACATATTCTCCCAACAACCCCCACTGATTGAATGCAAAGTAAACTTGGCTGTGGGATTTTTAACTTTGATCTTGTGGATCAAGAAAAGACATTTGAAGATGATTTCCCACAAAAGAGTCTTGCTCTTGTTTACTTTTCCACTCTCTCATTGCCCAGGGTTGTAGGATTCTGGGGAGCAGTGTTTTTGATTAGCAGAATAACGGGGAGATATGTTGCCATGGTGGCTCATGTCCATGAGCATGAGGCCTTGAGGGACCTATGCCTATGAGAAGTCAGACAGTGTGTAATAGGAAATATGGGCTTTCCAACATTTCTAGACTAGTGACCAAAGCCCGGCAGGGTTTACGCCATGAAGGGGCAGAGAGTCCTGCTGAAAGTGACTTGTCTGAAAGGATTAATTCCTCTGAATATTCCCATAGCACCTGTCTGTGTGAAGGTCCAAGATGAGTTCGCCATTGACACTCCAGATGCTGGCAAGAAGTAGTCTGCTCAAAAATGAAGCCTTGGCTATCTCTGCTCTGAATAAACTACCCATGGAGCTCTTCCCACCGCTATTCGAAGATGCCTTTAGGGGGAAACAAACCGAGATCCTAAGTGCTATGGTGGCAGCCTGGCCTTTCAGATGCCTTCCCTTGGGAGCCCTGATGAAGTTTCCTGACCTGGAATCTTGAAGGCTGTGCTGGCTGGCCTTGATTTGCTGATTCAGCAGAAGGATCGACCTAGGTGAGTCAGAAAGTGTGACATGGAGGGAAGAATGGATGGAGAGAGGCGACTAGAGTTTAAGATGTGGGTCGGGATTGAATCAGAGCTGTCTTGGAGAAGTGAATAAATGAAAAGAGACAGTGGTGCATGGAGCGCACTGCTGAGAGATGTAGTCACCACACAATGAGTCTACCTCGGCCTCTGTAGCCAGGAACTGAAAGGAAACTTTTGAGTCTTGGTTTCCAGGATGCATTCAAGGAAGTGGATGTGAGGTGAAAGCGATTATCGGTAGCAGTCCTGCCATTTGTATCCCCTTCTTGTTTGACCAACAGGAATTGCAAATTAGAGGTGCTTGACTTTCGGGATGCCCATCATAACTTCTGGGCAGTGTGGGCTGGAACAGAGGATGGTGTCTGCTCTCCAGATGTCGTCGTGGGAACCCAACCAGTGGTGCACCATCCGAAAGACGTGACTGTGATGAACCTTTCCCTCCATTCCAGACATCTCTGTGAATACCTGGAATATTTCCACTGCTGGGCCCAGCAAGAAAAGATGTGCTGCAGGTGATCTGTGAAAAGCTGGAGTTTGGGGCTCGCCCTGTCTGTAACCCCCTAGAGCTGCTGGAGGTATTTGCACAATGCAGTATACGGGAACTGGTGAATGTTCGCTGGGTTTAGGGACCCTTGCAAAGTTTGCCCCTGGCTGGGCCAGATGAAAAACCTTCAAAGCTCCTTCTTCATGAAGTCTTCACACCCTTGCGTTGGTTGTGGAACCAAAGTAAACGAAGGTGTTTTCGACAGATCGTTTCTCAGTTCTCCCAACTCAACAAGCTCCAGCATCTCTGTTTGAATCGTGTCTTCCTCCTGAATGCAAGACTGGACCAAGTGCTCAGGTAAGGAGGATAAGAGCTTGTTTCACAGCCAGAGAAGAGCCTTTCCGTGTACATGAAACATCAGTGCACACCTGGGGCTTGCCAGCCACTGGTGACTCCCACCGGATATGACCTCTGAATGATTGCTCTAGTAGTCTTTCTGCTATTCTTGCCACCATCACCGAAAAGGTCTTTGAAACCTGACCTACAGAGGAGGGTGTTTTAAGTCACATGTTGCCCCTTGTCAGCACTGTCCTCAGAATTTTATGCAGAGTTTACTTAGCTCTCTGATTTTCCAAGGGACAGGGGCTCTCTGAGCCACAGGTAGTGTCTAAGTCAATGGAAAAGTACTGAGAGTGAAGTGATTAGGGTGGGTCACAGGAGAAGACCTCTCAGTAGTACAGAGGCTGTGCTAGGAGGTGGGCTCATGAGGACCAATGTTAGCACACACAGAAGAGGCCTAATTTGCCACCAGGTCTTCTTTCTGGCTTCCTGCTGGCCCCATTTGTCATCTGATGAGGCTTTGAGTTTGACAGCGCAGAGGAACCGTTTGGGGGCCTAAGCAGTCACATAATTTTGCCTGTGCTGTTACTTCTCATCCTGAGCATTCTCAGAACTGACCTCCAGATCTCAGAACAACATTAGGACACACTAACCACTGCTCACTTGAAGTTGGTGCAACTTTATCTACCACTATTAAACTTACTGAGATAATCTGCCTTTGTCTTTCTGTAGGAACCCCTGGAGAGTCCCTTGAACCCTAGCAATCACTCGCTGCTCAATATCAGAATCAGACATGTGTTACCTGTCCCAGTGCCCAAGCGTCCATCGACTCACACATCTGGACCTGGTGGGTGTCACCTTTTTAGAATTTAAGTCATCCACTTCTGGGAAGACTGCTAAGAGATTGACAGCTACCCTGCAGACATTAAATTGAAGGGTTGTATGGCATGGACTTCAAATGGATGTCATTCTCCCTGCCCTGAGCCAGTGTACCCAGCTGGTGGAGGTGAATTTGATGAAGAACTTCCTGCTGACCAGCTAGCAAGCTGCTTCAGCACACTGCCCACCTGACACAGCTCACCTTGGAGATGTATCCTGCCCCTGGTGAAGTGTATGATGACTTTGGTGATGTCCTGCCAGACAGATTTGTCCAATGTTGTTCTGAGCTCTTGGACACTCTTAGAGTAATAAGACAGCCAAGGAGGTCTACTTTGTGGTAGAGTGTCTAGATTGCAAGCGATTCTGTGTCTAACCACCAGAGGCCTCCCTATGTTCATGTTGGGAATAAAGGATGAGAGATTACTGCTGGCCTCAGAAAGGAAATCAAGGACTCAGTGACTCTTTAGAGAGACTAGAGCTTATCTATTCAAGGTGTTTTGGATATACTTGGAGACAATGTCATACCAAGGAATCAGAGCGAGAGAGAGAAGCTTTGACATGGACAATCCGGGCCTGCTCAGCCTCAGGGCCAACGGTGAGGCCCAACCTCAGATAGGAAAAGGGATTTGAGAACACTGTGGACTGACCCCACCACCCAGTCAGTGTGTGATCTCAGATACACAGGGGAGGGGATAAGACAGAGCATAGTACAAAGAGCACCATGGACTGGATGAAATGTGTTCCATGTCTCTGCCTCCACCTTTTCTTTACCTGACTTACATAAAAGTTGTAATATGTGCACATATATTTCCTTTTGAAGAGTAACATTGACTGTAGAATGAACTGTTGTTGAGAGCACGGTCCTCTCCTTTTCAACTGAGATCCCTGTCTTTCTGTGATTCTGAGAGGCATTTAAGCTGGGTATTACTTTTCTCGCCCACCATCATAGATTACAGTTTCCAATAAGCTCAATAAAAAATGCTTTTGCATGAGAGAGTGTGTTGCACACTTTTAATTTACTATGGTTTTCCCTTGACAATCCCAGACTTGTGCACTGTGCTCACTGTGTTTGCATACTCTTGTGTCTCTTTGTCTCTACACCTTCTCGTCTTAGAACTTTCAGGCAGATGCTAACCTAACATGCCACACTCTTGGGATTTTTATACCTCAGCTTCATGTAATCTCATCATAAAGTCCGAGATAAACTCTTGGAATGATGGATGACTCAGCGAATGAGGGTGCTTCATAACTTCTCTGGGGACCAGTGTTTGATCTTAGCGGGCAGAAACACGTGGACCTCTTTCCGGATATCTGACATTCATTTCTGGTTTCTGGAAGCGCTTGCTGTTACCTCCATATACATACACACATACCACACACATGCCCTTCAAAAGACATTTTCTTAAAGATAAGTAAAGTTAAAGTATGGAAAAACACAAATGAATTTATAGTATTAAACAGGAATCCAGTCTAGAGGTCGATATCCCCACAGGGTTTAACCCATCAAAGTATGAAAAAGATAATAGCAAGTAGACTGATGATGCCCATGTGGGAATCAGATTCCCACATAGACAGTTGCGGTAAATGGTCCCTATGTGTTTCTGCAGCCTGGCCTTGTCCTCCTGCCTGCATCTTGATTCCAGTCGGCTCAGTGTTTAGTTGTGGGTGTTTGTATGCTTCCATCAGGTACTAGATGAGGGCTCCATGGTGTTGGATAAATTAGTTGTTGATCTCATGATCAGGGAAGGGCATTTATGGTAGCCTTTGCAATGTTGCACAAATTTTTAACTGGGGTCATTTCGTAGGTACTTGGACATTTCTTTAGGTTCAGTTTTCTCTTCAATCCTATAATGGCTCCCCTTTTTATGGTCTCTCTCTTTCTCTTTCTCTCTCTTTTCTCTCTTCTATTCCTCTGCTGACTCAGTCTTCCTAATCCCACGTGGTTTCCCCTCCTCCCCTTCTATTTCTCCTAGTCCCCACCACACTAACGGCTCCCCAATCCACTTGTGCTCTGGAGAATTTTTGTTTCCACCTTCATTGAGGGACCTTATATGAATATCTTAGATCTTCCTTGTGTATCAGTTTCGCTGGTGTTGTCAATTATATGCTGGTGAGCCTTTGCTCTATGTCTAAAATACACATGTGAGCAAGTACATAGCATGTCCTTCTTTTTGTGACTGTGTTACTTCTTTCAGGATGGTTTCTTCAAGTTCCATCCTCTTGCCTGAGAATTTCAAGATTCCATTGTTTTTCTTTCCCCCACAGAGTAGTAATCCATTGCATAGAAGTGCCATCATATCTTCTTTATCCATTATTCAGTTGAGGTCATCTAGGTTGCATCCACGTTCTTGCTGTTACAAATAATGCACCACGAACACAGTTGAGCACATGTCTTTGTTGCATGGATGTGCATCCTTTGGGTATATGACTAAGAGAGGGATCAGCGGGTCCTGTGGTAGACTGATTCCCAATTTCCTGAGGAACCGCCACACTGACCTCCAAATTGGCTGTGTAAGTTTGCACTCTCAGCAGCAGAGAAGGAGTGTTCTCCTTTCTCCACATCCTCTCCAGGATAAGATGTCATTGGTGTTCGAATTTTAGCCATTCTGGCAGGAATAAGATGGTATCTCAAAGTTCTTTTGATTTGCATTTCCCTGATAGTTAAGGATGTTGATCACTTCATTTCGTGTCTTTCGGCCATTTTGAATTCCTCCATTGAGAATACTTTTCATTTCTGTACCCCGTTTTTTAATAGGGGTATTTGGTGTTTTGATGGCTATATTCTTGCTTTTTTTTTTTTTTTTTGGTATATTTTGGAGATCAGCCCTGTGTCAGATGTAGGAGTGGTGAAAAACTTCCCAGTCTGTGGGCTGCCATTTGGTCTTGTCAACTGTGTCCTTTGCTTTATAGAAGCTTCTAAGTTTGAGGAGGTCCCATTTACTAATTGTCAATCTCAGTGTCTGGAATTAAGTTTCCGAAGGGGTCTTCTATACCAATTTGTTCAAGGGTACCTCCCACTTTCTCTTCTAAGAGGTTCAGTGTGGCAGGATTTATCACGATGTGTTTGATCCGTTTGACTTGAGGTTTGTGCATGGCGATAGACATGGTTCTATCTGCAGTTCTACACACCATCATCCAGTTGTGCCAGCATCATTTGTTGAAGATGATTTACTCCTACCATTGTATAGTTTTAACCGTTTTGTCAAAAATCAGGTGTTCGAAGGTGTGTGCGTTATTATCATGTTTTCTATTCAATTCCATTGGTCTACTGCTCTATTTCTTGGCAATACCAGGCCCTTTTCAGGAGGATTGCTCTTTAGTAGAGCTTAAAGTTGGGAATGGTGATGACCTCTGAACTTCCTTTATTGTACAGGATATTTTGCCTATCCTGGTTCTCTTGTTTTTCAATATAAAGTCCATTATTATTATCTTTTCATGGTTCGTGAAGAATTGTGCTGGGATTTTAATGGGCATTGCACAGTATCTATGGATTGATTTCGACAAGATTGCCATTTTTACAATGTTCATCCTACCAAGAGCATGGGAGATCTTTCCATTTTCTGCTATCTTCTTGAATTTCTTTCTTTAAAGCCACAAAGTTCTTATTATTAGGTCATTTGCTTATTTGGTAAGCATTACCCCAAGATATTCTATGTTGTATGTGGTTATTGTAAATGATGATGTTTCTCAGATTTCTTTCTCAGCCCCTTTGTTGTCTGAATAAAGTAGGATTACTCATTTTTTGAGAATATCTTGTATCCTGCTAGTTTGCTGGAGGTGTTTGTAAGCCTCAGGTGTTCCCTGGTAGAAGATGTTTTTTTTTTTTTTTTTTTTTTTTTTTTTTTTGTTTTGTTTTTTTTTTTGTTTTTTTTTTTTTTGGGTGTGGGGTTCAATTTTGTAAACTATCATATCATCTGCAAATAGAAAAGTTTGATTTCTTCATTTCCATTTTGTGTCTCCATGATCTACCTTTGTTTTCTTATTGCTTTAGCTAGTACTTCAAGTACAATATTGGAGATATGGAATGAGATGACAGCCTTGTCTTGTTCTTGATTTTAGAGAAATCCCCTTAAACTTCCCTCCATTCAATTTGATATTGTCTGTTGGTCTATGAATAGTGCTCTTTTTATGTTTAGATATGTTCCTGTTACCCCTGATCGCTCCAAGGCCTTTTTCTTGAAAGGGTGTTGATTTTTGCTGAAGGCTTTTTCAGAATCTAAGGAGATTATCGGGTGGTTATCTTTTTCAGTTTTTTTGTAAGGTGGATCACCTTGATAGATTTTAGAATGTTAAACAACCCCTGCATACCAGTGATGAAGCCTACTTGGTCATGGTGGGTGATTTCTGTGATGTATGCTTGGATTCGGTTTGCCAGTATTTTATTTTGTATTTTTGCATCAATATTCATTAGGGATATTGGTCTGTAGTTTTTATTCCTAGTTGTGTCTTTGTGTGGCCTGAATACCAACGTGATTGTGGCCTCCAAAAAAAAAGTGTTTGGCAATGAACTTTCTGTTTCTATTATGTGGAACAATTTGGGGAGTAGAAATTTAGATCTTCCTTGATTTTCCAGTAGAATTCTGGACTGAAACCATCTGGCCCTGGTCTTTTTTGTGTGTCTGTCTGTCTGTCAGTCTGTCTCTCTCTCTCTCTCTCTCTCTCTCTCTCTCTCTCTCTCTCTGTGTGTGTGTGTGTGTGTGTGTGTGGTGGAAGGCTTTTGATGACTGCTTCTACTTCGTTAGGGGTTTATAGGTCTATTTAAGTTGTTTGTCTGTTATTGATTTTATTTTGGTGATAATTTTCAAGAAATTTGTTCATTTCCTTTGCATTCTCAAGTTTTGTGGAGTACAGGTTTTTCAAGGTATGACCTGAATATTGTCTGGAGCTCACAGAGTTCACACATTTAATCCCAGCCCTAGAGAGGTATAAAGGTAGAAGCAGGGGATTGAGGAGTCAGTCTCAGAATTCTCCAGCCCCTCCAAGGAGAGGAAGGTGTCTGAAACTTGGTGAGAGTTTGTGGAGACAGGAATAGCGCTTTCTTCCTGACATAAAGGTAAGAGGTAGTGGCTTGGCTTTCTCTGGATCTGCTATGTATCTTGCTGCACTCAACATTATTGGCAGCACATGGGAGTTAGAGGAAGTCAGATCTCTGTGAGTTGTAGGGTAGCATAGCACGGTCTTAGAGCTAGTACCAGGAATGTAGGGTGTGACCACTGACAAACACTGTCTCAAAAAAATACAATTGATTTTGTAATTTTCAACACGATCAAACTCAGTTCAATCTCTGTCCTGAAAGTAGACGTAATTAACACGAACATGTCTTGTTTCGTTATTCTTCCACTAAGATTGGAAGGTTACTGAAGCCCTGGTTAGATTCCAGTGGTCATGGCAATGATTACATAAAATGGAAATCTGATTAAAGACTATAAAACTAATTATTTAACAATACAGAGACAGATGCTTAGAGTTTGAGATGACTTGGAGAATGGGTTTTTACTGTTACCATAGACTCAGTTCAATCTGTTTCCTGATGGGAGATCCAATCAAACTGGTCACATACAAGCTATAGCACTAAGCTCAGGTAGGAGGATTAATGAGATTTCCATGTCAGCTCAGAATGAAAAAAGAGTTTAGATAGGGCTGAGCTTCATTGATCCAATGAATATGGAAATCTTACAACTGTCTACATGTCATCATGAGAGTAAATCCCAGAATTGAAAATTGGGGGAGAAGTTTTGTTTGCTTGTTTGTTTTGTTTTGTTAATTTTTTGTTTTTTTTTTCAAGACACGGTTTCTGTGTATTGCATTGCAGTCTGTACTGGAATTCAATCTGTAGAACAGGCTTCTCTTGAACTCACAGAGATCTGCCTGCCTCTGTGCCCCAAGTGCCGGGACTAAATGTGTGAGACATAGTACCTGTGCATGGACTAGTGTTAGAGTTAACCTGAATCTTTGGTACAATCTGGTCTCCCCCCACACACCTTTCCACATCTGATTCTCTCAAGCCACAGCTGTGAAAGCGAAAGTATGATTGGGTAGGATATGCTCAATTATCAATCAGATGGCAGAATATGGCTGATGGTGGCGATTTGAATGGAAGGTGTAGAGGATATGGGCATATAATGGTTATCCTGGCCAGGTTAAACAGAGTTGTTTGGATCCTCAAGTCCCTAACACAACTGCTGGGATTGGAACACCTCTTATGTGTGTGCTGATCAGGTTAGCCATTCAAGCCCATCAGGACATACAACCTTACCAAGGATCTCCAGTCCCTCGGGCCATCTTAGTAACCTTGGTTTTGTTATTATGTTTGGTTTTGCTATTTGAAGCTGAAAATCTCATTTAGCCCTGGTTAGCCTAGAACCCCACATGCAGCTTAGTGTTATGAGAGTATTATGAGATTTGCTGATTCAGCAGAAGGGTCGACCTAGGTGAGTCAGAAAGTGTGACATGGAGGAAGAGTGTGGATGGAGAAGTGACTACAGAGTTCAGAATGTGGGTCGAGTTGAATCAGAGCTGTCTTGGAGAAGTGAATAAATGAAAAGAGACAGTGGTGCATGGAGCACAGGTGCTAACCTGCTGTGCCCTTTAAAAGAATGATGAGGTTGCGATATTCAGGGGTTAAGACACACTGAGCAAGTACCAACCAACAACTCAATCTGGCTTAAAGGATTTAATTCAATGTGATTATGGACTTGTTAACTGAAGATGAAGAAAATTCTGTAGAAGCCCACAGATGGCCATGAGTCTCAGCGAAGCATCAAGTTGACAAATTGTCAGTACTCAAACTCCTAAAGAGTGGTCTGGGGCTCATCTTGGCTGCAGGTCTAAAATATTAGAAATGACAGTGACTGTCTCCATTTCACATATTCTCCCAACAACCCCCACTGATTGAATGCAAAGTAAACTTGGCTGTGGGATTTTTAACTTTGATCTTGTGGATCAAGAAGACATTTGAAGATGATTTCCCACAAAAAGTATAGCTCTTTTACTTTTCCTCTCTCTCATTGCCCAGGTTGTAGTATTCTGGGGAGCAGTGTTTTTGATTAGCAGAATAACGGGGAGATTTGTTGCCATGGTGGCTCATGTCCATGAGCATGAGGCCTTTGAGGGACCTATACCTATGAGAAGTCAGACAGTGTGTAATAGGAAATATGGGTTTTCCAACATTTCTAGACTAGTGACCAAGCCCGGCAGGGTTTACGCCATGAGGGGCAGAGGTCCTGCTGAAAGTGACTTGTCTGAAAGGAGTTCCTTCCTCTGAATATTCCCGTAGCACCTGTCTGTGTGAAGGTCAAGATGAGTTCGCCATTGACACTCAGATGCTGGCAAGAAGTAGTCTGCTCAAAAATGAAGCCTTAGCTATCTGCTCTGAATAAACTACCCATGGAGCTAATTGTGATTGCATGTGCTGGCTGGCCTTGCATTTGCTGAGGTATTCAGCAGAAGGCTGATCGACCTATGAGGAACTGCAGAACAGACATGATGAGCATGGAGGGAGACCAGCAGTGGATGGAGATGGAGTGGACTTACAGCATGATCAGATACTGCTGGACTGAGATGTGACATGCAGGATGCGAGAACATTGTGTGAGGAAGTCTGATCTGAGGATTGACTGAGCCAGACAGTGTGAAGGATCTGAGATGACAGCTGAGACTACTGAGACCTCTGCACTAGAATCTAGATCAGATGTTCTGCAGCAGCTGCTCTCATGAGACAATCTTGACTGCTGTGAAGAGCTATGCTGGAGCCAGTCCTGGTTTCTAGAGCACTGCTGGACTTTCTGCAGTTGTTGAGCACGTGCAGAGCTTGCTGGTGCCATCTCTGTGAGCTAGCCTATTGGTTGTTTCCTGACCTGGATCTTGATTTGCTGATTCAGCAGAAGGATGACCTAGGTGAGTCAGAAAGTGTGACATGGAGGAAGAGTGTGGATGGAAAGTGACTACAGAGTTCAGAATGTGGGTCGAGTTGAATCAGAGCTGTCTTAGAGAAGTGAATAAATGAAAAGAGACAGTGGTGCTGGAGCCCACTGCTAAGAGATGTAGTCAACACACAATGAGTCTACCTGGCCTCTGTAGCCAGGCCTAGAAAGGAAACTTTGGGTCTTGGTTTCCAGGATGCATTCAAGGGAAGTGGATGTGTGAGGTGACATTATACATTGGCAGTCCTGCCATTGAATCCCCTTCTTGTTTGACCAACAGGAATTGCAAATTAGAGGTGCTTGATTTTCGGGATGCCCATCATAACTTCTGGAACGTGTGGGCTGGAACAGAGGATGGTGTCTGCTCTCCAGATGTCGTCGTAGAGACCCAACCAGTGGTGCACCATCCCGAAAGACAGGGAAAAGAGGTTGTGACTGTGATGATGAACCTTTCCCTCCATTCCAGACATCTCTGTGAATACCTGGAATGTTTCCACTGCTGGGCCCAGCAGAGAAAAGATGTGCTGCAGGTGATCTGTGAAAAGCTGGAGTTTGGGGCCCGCCCTGTCTATAACCCCCTAGAGCTGCTGGAGGTATTTGCGCCATGCAGTACGGGAACTGGTGAATGCTCGCTGGGACCTGAGGACCCTTGCAAAGTTGCCCCTGGCCTGGGCCAGATGAAAAACCTTCAGAAACTCCTTCTTCATGAAGTCTTCACACCCTTGCGTTGGTTGTGGAACCAAGAGATGAAACGAAGGTGTTTCGACAGATCGTTTCTCAGTTCTCCCAACTCAACAAGCTCCAGCATCTCTGTTTGAATCGTGTCTTCCTCCTGAATGCAAGACTGGACCAAGTGCTCAGGTGAGGAAGGATAGAGAGCTTGTTTTCTGAGCACAGAGAAAGAGACACCTTCCGTGTGAGCTGTTTTGTCATTGCCCACCTGAAGCTGCCAGCCACTGGTGACTACACACGAGATGCATGACCTCTAAATGATTATCTGTGTAGTCTTTCTTCTATTCTCGCCACCATCACGAGCAGTCTTTGAAACCTGACCTACAGAGGAGGGTGTTTCAAAATCTGACTGACACATGTCAACGCTTTATCACTCAGAACAGTATACAGTTGCCATCGCTCTCTGATTTTCAAGAACAGGGCTCTCCCTTTAGGCTTTGGAAGTAGTGTCTAAGTCAATGGAAAATTGCTGCTGAGGTAAAATGAGGGAGATAGGAATGGGTCAAAGGGAAGACCTCTCAGTAGTACAGAGGCTGTGCTAGGAGGTGGGACTCATGAGGACCAATGTTAGCACACACAGAGAAGGCTCTGAGTTGCCACCAGGTCTTCTTTCTTGGCTTCCTGCTGGCCCCATTTGTCATCTGATGAGGCTTTGAGTTTGACAGCGCAGGGGAACCAGGGTTGGGGACCTAAGCAGTCACATGATTTTGCCTGTGCTGTTACTTCTCCATCTGAGAGCATTCTGGAATTGACCTCCACCAAGATCTCAGAACGACATTAGGACACTAACCACTGCTCACTTGAAGTTGGTGCCCTTTGTCTACTATTAAACTTACTGAGATAATCTGCCTTGTCTTTCTGTAGGAACTTGGAGAGTCCCTTAGAGACCCTAGCAATCACTCGCTGCTCACTATCAGAATCAGACATGAGTTACCTGTCCCAGTGCCCAAGCGTCCATCGGCTCACACATCTGGACCTGAGTGGTGTCACCTTTTAAATTTAAGTCATCCACTTCTGGGAAGACTGCTAGAGAGATTGACAGCTACCCTGCAGACATTAAAATTGAAGGGTTGTATGCTCATGGACTTCCAAATGGATGTCATCCTCCCTGCCCTGAGCCAGTGTTCCCAGCTGGTGGAGGTGAATTTGATGAAGAACTTCCTGTCTTTGACCAGCCTTAAGAAGCTGCTTCAGCACACTGCCCACCTGACACAGCTCACCTTGGAGATGTATCCTGCCCCTGGTGAAGTGTATGATGACTTTGGTGATGTCCTGCCAGACAGATTTGTCCAATGTTGTTCTGAGCTCTTGGACACTCTTAGAGCAATAAGACAGCCAAAGGAGGTCTACTTTGTGAGTAAGAAGTGTCTAGATTGCAGGCGATTCTGTGTCTATCACCAAGAGGCCTCCCTATGTTCATGTTGGGAATAAAGGATGAGAGATTACTGCTGGCCTGAGAAAGGAAATCAAGGACTCCAGTGACTCTTTAGAGAGACACAGAGCTTGTCTATTCAAGGTGTTTTGGATATACTTGGAGACAATGTCATACCAAGGAATCAGAGGAGAGAGAGAGAGAGAAGCTTTGACATGGACAATCAGGGCCTGCTCATCTGCTCAGGGCCAACGGTGAAGACCCAACCTCAGATAGGAAAAGGGATTTGAGAACACTGTGTACTGACCCCACCACAGTCAGTGTGTGAGAGTTCAGATACACAGGGGAGGGGATAAAGACAGAGCATAGTACAAAGAGCACCATGGACTGGATGAAATGTGTTCCATGTCTCTGCCTCCACCTTTTCTTTGCCTGACTTACATAAAGATTTGTAATATGTGCACATATATTTCCTTTTGAAGAGTAACATTGACTGTAGAATGAACTGTTGAGAGCACGGTCCTCTCCCTTTTCAACTGAGATGTCTTTCTGTGTTTATGAGAGGCATTTAAGCTGGATATTACTTGCCTCGCCCACCATCCTTAACGTTACAGTTTCCAATAAGCTCAATAAAAAATGCTTTTGCATGAGAGAGTGTGTTGCACACTTTTAATTTACTAAGGTTTTCCCTTGACAATCCCAGACTTGTGCACTGTGCTCACTGTGTTTGCATACTCTTGTGTCTCTTTGTCTCTACACTTCTGCGTCTTAGAACTTTCAGGCAGATGCTAACCTAACATGCCACACTCTTGGGATTTTTATACCTCAGCTTCATGTAATCTCATCATAAAGTCCGAGATAAACTCTTGGAATGATGGATGACTCAGCGAATGAGGGTGCTTCATAACTTCTCTGGGGACCAGTGTTTGATCTTAGCGGGCAGAAACACGTGGACCTCTTTCCGGATATCTGACATTCATTTCTGGTTTCTGGAAGCGCTTGCTGTTACCTCCATATACATACACACATACCACACACATGCCCTTCAAAAGACATTTTCTTAAAGATAAGTAAAGTTAAAGTATGGAAAAACACAAATGAATTTATAGTATTAAACAGGAATCCAGTCTAGAGGTCGATATCCCCACAGGGTTTAACCCATCAAAGTATGAAAAAGATAATAGCAAGTAGACTGATGACGCCCATGTGGGAATCTCCATAGATTCCCACATAGACAGTTGCGGTAAACGGTCCCTATGTGTTTCTGCAGCCTGGCCTTGTCCTCCCTGCCTGCATCTTGATTCGAGTCGGCTCAGTGTTTAGTTGTGGGTGTTTGCTTATGCTTCCATCAGGTACTAGATGAGGGCTCCATGGTGTTGGATAAATTAGTTGTTGATCTCATTATCAGGGAAGGGCATTTATGGTAGCCTTTGCTACAAATTTTTAACTGGGGTCATTCTCGTAGGTATTTGGACATTTCTTTAGGTTCAGTTTTCTCTTCAATCCTATAATGGCTCCCCTTTTTATGGTCTCTCTCTTTCTCTTTTCTCTCTTTTCTCTCTTCTATTCCTCTGTTGGCTCAGTCTTCCTAATCCCACGTGGTTTCCCCTCCTCCCCTTCTATTTCTCCTAGTCCCCACCACACTAACGGCTCCCCAATCCCCTTGTGCTCTGGAGAATTTTTTGTTTCCACCTTCATTGAGGGACCTTATATGAATATCTTAGATCTTCCTTGTGTATCAGTTTCTCTGGTGTTGTCAATTATATGCTGGTGATCCTTTGCTCTATGTCTAAAATACATATGTGAGCAAGTACATAGCATGTCCTTCTTTTTGTGACTGTGTTACTTCATTCAGGATGGTTTCTTCAAGTTCCATCCTCTTGCCTGAAATTTCAAGATTCCATTGTTTCTTTCCCCCACAGAGTAGTATTCCATTGTGTAGAAGTGCCATCATATCTTCTTTATCCATTCTTCAGTTGAGGGGCATCTAGGTTGCATCCACGTTCTTGCTGTTACAAATAATGCACCACGAACACAGTTGAGCACATGTCTTTGTTGCATGGATGTGCATCCTTTGGGTATATGACTAAGAGAGGGATCAGCGGGTCCTGTGTAGACTGATTCCCAATTTCCTGAGGAACCGACACTGACCTCCAAATTGGCTGTGTAAGTTTGCACTCTCAGCAGCAGAGAAGGTGTTCTCCTTTCTCCACATCCTCTCCAGCATAAGATGTCATTGGTGTTCCGAATTTTAGCCATTCTGGCAGGAGTAAGATGGTATCTCAAAGTTCTTTTGATTTGCATTTCCCTGATAGTTAAGGATGTTGATCACTTCATTTCGTGTCTTTCGGCCATTTTGAATTCCTCCATTGAGAATACTTTTCATTTCTGTCCCCGTTTTTTAATAGGGTTATTTGGTGTTTTGATGGCTATTTTCTTGCTTTTTTTTTTTTTTGGTATATTTTGGAGATCAGCCCTGTGTCAGATGTAGGAGTGGTGAAAAACTTCCCAGTCTGTGGGCTGCCATTTGGTCTTGTCAACTGTGTCCTTTGCTTTATAGAAGCTTCTAAGTTTGAGGAGGTCCCATTTACTAATTGTCAATCTCAGTGTCTGGAATTAAGTTGAAGGGGTCTTCTATACCAATTTGTTCAAGGGTACCTCCCACTTTCTCTTCTAAGAGGTTCAGTGTGGCAGGATTTATCACGATGTGTTTGATCCGTTTGACTTGAGGTTTGTGCATGGCGATAGACACCTATCTGCATTCTACACACCATCATCCAGTTGTGCCAGCATCATTTGTTGAAGATGATTTACTCCTACCATTGTATAGTTTTAACTGTTTTGTCAAAAATCAGGTGTTCGAAGGTGTGTGCGTTATTATCATGTTTTCTATTCAATTCCATTGGTCTACTGCTCTATTTCTTGGCAATACCAGGCCCTTTTCAGGAGGATTGCTCTGTAGTAGAGCTTAAAGTTGGGAATGGTGATGACCTCTGAACTTCCTTTATTGTACAGGATATTTTGCCTATCCTGGTTCTCTTGTTTTCCAATATAAAGTCCATTATTATTATCCTTTCAAGGTTCGTGAAGAATTGTGCTGGGATTTTAATGGGCATTGCACAGTATCTATGGATTGATTTCGACAAGATTGCCATTTTTACAATGTTCATCCTACCAAGAGCATGGGAGATCTTTCCATTTTCTGCTATCTTCTTGAATTTCTTTCTTTAAAGCCACAAAGTTCTTATTATTAGGTCATTTGCTTATTTGGTAAGCATTACCCCAAGGTATTCTATGTTGTTTGTGGCTATTGTAAATGATGATGTTTCTCAGATTTCTTTCTCAGCCCCTTTGTTGTCTGAATAAAGTAGGATTACTCATCATTTTTGAGAATATCTTGTATCCTGCTATTTTGCTGGAGGTGTTTGTAAGCCTCAGGTGTTCCCTGGTAGAAGATTTTTTGTTTTTTTGTTTTTTGTTTTTTTGTTTTTGTTTTTGTTTTTTTTTTGTTTTGTTTTTTTTTTTGGTGGGGGTTCAATTTTGTAAACTATCATATCATCTGCAAATAGAGAAAGTTTGATTTCTTCATTTCCATTTTGTGTCTCCATGATCTACCTTTGTTTTCTTATTGCTTTAGCTAGTACTTCAAGTACAATATTGGAGATATGGAATGAGATGACAGCCTTGTCTTGTTCTTGATTTTAGAGAATCCCTTTAAACTTCCCTCCATTCAATTTGATATTGTCTGTTGGTCTATGAATAGTGCTCTTTTTATGTTTAGATATGTTCCTGTTACCCCTGATCGCTCCAAGGCCTTTTTCGTGAAAGGGTGTTGATTTTGCTGAAGGCTTTTTCAGAATCTAAGGAGATTATTGGGTGGTTATCTTTTTCAGTTTTTTGTAAGGTGGATCACCTTGATAGATTTTAGAATGTTAAACAACCCCTGCATACCAGTGATGAAGCCTACTTGGTCATGGTGGGTGATTTCTGTGATGTATGCTTGGATTCGGTTTGCCAGTATTTTATTGAGTATTTTTGCATCAATATTCATTAGGGATATTGGTCTGTAGTTTTTATTCCTAGTTGTGTCTTTGTGTGGCCTGAATACCAAGGTGATTGTGGCCTCCAAAAAAAAGTGTTTGGCAATGAACTTTCTGTTTCTATTATGTGGAACAATTTGGGGAGTACGAAATTTAGATCTTCCTTGATTTTCCAGTAGAATTCTGGACTGAAGCCATCTGGCCCTGGTCTTTTGTGTGTCTGTCTCTCTCTCTCTCTCTCTCTCTCTCTCTCTCTCTCTCTGTGTGTGTGTGTGTTTGTGTGTGTGTGTGGTGGAAGGCTTTTGATGACTGCTTCTACTTCGTTAGGGGTTTATAGGTCTATTTAAGTTGTTTGTCTGTTATTGATTTTATTTTGGTGATAATTTTCAAGAAATTTGTTCATTTCCTTTGCATTCTCAAGTTTTGTGGAGTACAGGTTTTCAAGGTATGACCTGAATATTGTCTGGAGCTCACAGAGTTCACACCTTTAATCCCAGCCCTGAGAGGTATAAAAGGTAGAAGCAGGGGATTTGAGGAGTCAGTCTCAGAATTCTCCAGCCCCTCAAGGAGAGGAAAGGTGTCTGAAACTTGGTGAGAGTTTGTGGAGACAGGAATAGCGCTTTCTTCCTGACATAAAGGTAAGAGGTAGTGGCTTGGCTTTCTCTGGGTCTGCTATGTATCTTGCTGCACTCAACATTATTGGCAGCACATGGGAGTTAGAGGAAGTCAGATCTCTGTGAGTTGTCGGGTAGCACGGTCTTAGAGCTAGTACCAGGAATGTAGGGTGTGACCACTGACAAACACTGTCTCAAAAAAATACAATTGATTTTGTAATTTTCAACACGATCAAACTCAGTTCAATCTCTGTCCTGAAAGTGAGAGCGTAATTAACACGAACATGTCTTGTTTCGTTATTCTTCCACTAAGATTGGAAGGTTACTGAAGCCCTGGTTAGATTCCAGTGGTCATGGCAATGGTTACATGAAATGGAAAGCTGATTATAGACTATAAAACTAATTGTTTAACAATACAGAGACAGATGCTTAGAGTTTGAGATGACTTGGAGAATGGGTTTTTACTGTTACCAGAGAGTCAGTTCAATCTGTTTCCTGATGGGAGATCCAATCAAACTGGTCACATACAAGCTATACCACTAAGCTCAGGTAGGAGGATTAATGAGATTTCCATGTCAGCTCAGAATGAAAAAGAGTTTAGATAGGGCTGAGCTTCATTGATCCAATGAATATGGAAATCTGCAACTGTATACATGTCATCATGAGAGTAAATCCCAGAATTGAAAATTGGGGGAGAAGTTTTGTTTGCTTGTTTGTTTTGTTTTGTTAATTTTTTGTTTTTTTCAAGACACGGTTTCATGTATTGCATTGCAGTCTGTACTGGAATTCAATCTGTAGAACAGGCTT